>NW_028188346.1:26200-285200 GCF_964204655.1 Triturus cristatus
GGCCAGAGTAAGAGTTAAGACCTTAACCAGTAGGCCAGAGTAAGAGATAAGACCTTAACCAGTAGGCTAGAGTAAGAGTTAAGACCTTAACCTGTAGGCCATAGTACGAGTCTAAGACCTTAGCTATTAGGCCAGAGTAAGAGTTAAGACCTTAGCTATTAGGCCAGAGTAAGAGTTAAGACCTTAACCAGTAGGCCAGAGTAAGAGTTAAGACCTTAACCTGTAGGCCAGAGTACGAGTCTAAGACCTTAGCTATTAGGCCAGAGTAAGAGTTAAGACCTTAGCTATTAGGCCAAAGTAAGAGTTAAGACCTTAACCAGTAGGCCAAAGTACGAGTCTAAGACCTTAGCTATTAGGCCAGAGTAAGAGTTAAGACCTTAACCAGTAGGCCAGAGTATGAGTCTAAGACCTTAGCTATTAGGCCAGAGTAAGAGTTAAGACCTTAGCTATTAGGCCAGAGTAAGAGTGAAGACCTTAGCTATTAAGCCAGAGTAAGAGTTAAGACCTTAACCATTACGCCAGAGTACGAGTCTAAGACCTTAGCTATTAGGCCAGAGTAAGAGTTAAGACCTTAACCTGTAGGCAGTAGTACGAGTCTAAGACCTTAGCTATTAGGCCAGAGTAAGAGTTAAGACCTTAACCATTATGCCAGAGTTCTAGTCTAAGACCTTAGCTATTAGGCCAGAGTAAGAGTTAAGACCTTAGCTATTAGGCCAGAGTAAGAGTTAAGACCTTAACCATTAGGCCAGAGTAAGAGTTAAGACCATAACCAGTAGGCCAGAGTAAGAGTTAAGACCTTAAATAGTAGGCCAGAGTACGAGTCTAAGACCTTAGCTATTAGGCCAGAGTACGAGTTAAGACCTTAGCTATTAAGCCAGAGTAAGAGTTAAGACCTTAACCATTAGGCCAGAGTAAGAGTTAAGACCTTAACCTGTAGGCCAGAGTAAGAGTTAAGACCTTAACAAGTAGGCCAGAGTAAGAGTTAAGACCTTAGCTATTAGGCCAGAGTAAGAGTTAAGACCTTAACCATTAGGCCAGAGAAAGAGTTAAGACCTTAACCAGTAGGCCAGAGTAAGAGTTAAGACCTTAACCAGTAGACCAGAGTAAGAGTCTAAGACCTTAAGCATTAGGCCAGAGTATGAGTCTAAGACCTTAGCTATTAGGCCAGAGTAAGAGGTAAGACCTTAACCAGTAGGCCAGAGTAAGAGTTAAGACCTTAGCTATTAGGCCAGAGTAAGAGTTAAGACCTTAACCAGTAGGCCAGAGTAAGAGTTAAGACCTTAGCTATTAGGCCAGAGTAAGAGTTAAGACCTTAGCTATTAGGCCAGAGTAAGAGTTAAGACCTTAACCAGTAGGCCTGAGTAAGAGTTAAGACCTTAACCTGTAGGCCATAGTACGAGTCTAAGACCTTAGCTATTAGGCCAGAGTAAGAGTTAAGACCTTAACAAGTAGGCCAGAGTACGAGTCTAAGCCCTTAGCTATTAGGCCAGAGTAAGAGTCTAAGACCTTAGCTATTAGGCCAGAGTAAGAGTTAAGACCTTAGCTATTAGGCCAGAGTAAGAGTTAAGACCTTAACCAGTAGGCCAGAGTAAGAGTTAAGACCTTAACCTGTAGGCCATAGTACGTGTCTAAGACCTTAGCTATTAGGCCAGAGTAAGAGTTAAGACCTTAGCTATTAGGCCAGAGTAAGAGTTAAGACCTTAACCAGTAGGCCAGAGTAAGAGTTAAGACCTTAACCTGTAGGCCAGAGTACGAGTCTAAGACCTTAGCTATTAGGCCAGAGTAAGAGTTAAGACCTTAGCTATTAGGCCAGAGTAAGAGTTAAGACTTTAACCAGTAGGCCAGAGTAAGAGTTAAGACCTAAGCTATTAGGCCAGAGTAAGAGTTAAGACCTTAACCAGTAGGCCAAAGTACGAGTCTAAGACCTTAGCTATTAGGCCAGAGTAAGAGTTAAGACCTTAACCAGTAGGCCAGAGTACGAGTCTAAGACCTTAGCTATTAGGCCAGAGTAAGAGTTAAGACCTTAGCTATTAGGCCAGAGTAAGAGTGAAGACCTTAGCTATTAAGCCAGAGTAAGAGTTAAGACCTTAACCATTACGCCAGAGTACGAGTCTAAGACCTTAGCTATTAGGCCAGAGTAAGAGTTAAGACCTTAACCAGTAGGCCAGAGTAAGAGTTAAGACCTTAGCTATTAGGCCAGAGTAAGAGTTAAGACCTTAGCTATTAGGCCAGAGTAAGAGTTAAGACCTTAACCTGTAGGCAGTAGTACGAGTCTAAGACCTTAGCTATTAGGCCAGAGTAAGAGTTAAGACCTTAACCATTATGCCAGAGTACTAGTCTAAGACCTTAGCTATTAGGCCAGAGTAAGAGTTAAGACCTTAGCTATTAGGCCAGAGTAAGAGTTAAGACCTTAACCATTAGGCCAGAGTAAGAGTTAAGACCATAACCAGTAGGCCAGAGTAAGAGTTAAGACCTTAACCAGTAGGCCAGAGTAAGAGTCTAAGACCTTAAGCATTAGGCCAGAGTATGAGTCTAAGACCTTAGCTATTAGGCCAGAGTAAGAGTTAAGACCTTAACCAGTAGGCCAGAGTACGAGACTAAGACCTTAGCTATTAGGCCAGAGTAAGAGTTAAGACCTTAGCTATTAGGCCAGAGTAAGAGTTAAGACCTTAACCAGTAGGCCAGAGTAAGAGTTAAGACCTTAGCTATTAGGCCAGAGTAAGAGTTAAGACCTTAGCTATTAGGCCAGAGTAAGAGTTAAGACCTTAACCAGTAGGCCAGAGTAAGAGTTAAGACCTTAACCAGTAGGCCTGAGTAAGAGTTAAGACCTTAACCTGTAGGCCATAGTACGAGTCTAAGACCTTAGCTATGAGGCCAGAGTAAGAGTTAAGACCTTAGCTATTAGGCCAGAGTAGGAGTCTAAGACCTTAACCAGTAGGCCAGAGTAAGAGTTAAGACCTTAGCCATTAGGCCAGAGTAAGAGTTAATCCCTTAACCAGTAGGCCAGAGTAAGAGTTAAGACCTTAACCAGTAGGCCAGAGTAAGAGTCTAAGACCTTAGCAATTAGGCCAGAGTAAGAGTTAAGACCTTAGCAATTAGGCCAGAGTAGGAGTCTAAGACCTTAACCAGTAGGCCAGAGGAAGAGTTAAGACGTTAGCCATTAGGCCAGAGTAAGAGTTAATCCCTTAACCAGTAGGCCAGAGTAAGAGTTAAGACCTTAACCAGTAGGCCAGAGTAAGAGTTAAGACCTTAACCAGTAGGCCAGAGTAAGAGTCTAAGACCTTAACCATTAGGCCAGAGTATGAGTCTAAGACCTTAGCTATTAGGCCAGATTAAGAGTTATGACCTTAACCAGTAGGCCAGAGTAAGAGTTAAGACCTTAGCTATTAGGCCAGAGTAAGAGTTAAGACCTTAACCAGTAGGCCAAAGTACGAGTCTAAGACCTTAGCTATTAGGCCAGAGTACGAGTCTAAGACCTTAACCATTAGGCCAGAGTACAAGTCTAAGACCTTAGCTATTAGGCCAGAATAAGAGTTAAGACCTTAGCTATTAGGCCAGAGTAAGAGTTAAGACCTTAACCTTTAGGACAGAGTACGAGTCTAAGACCTTAGCTATTAGGCCAGAGTAAGCGTTAAGACCTTAAACTGTAGGCCATAGTACGAGTCTAAGACCTTAGCTATTAGGCCAGAGTAAGAGTTAAGACCTTAGCTTTTAGGCCAGAGTAAGAGTTAAGACCTTAACCAGTAGGCCAGAGTACAAGTCTAATACCTTAGCTATTAGTCCAGAGTACGAGTTAAGATCTTAGCTATTAGGCCAGAGTAAGAGTTAAGACCTTAGCTATTAGGCTAGAGTAAGAGTTAAGACCTTAACCAGTAGGCCAGAGTAAGAGTTAATACCTTAACCTGTAGGCCAGAGTAAGAGTCTAAGACCTTAACCAGTAGGCCAGAGTAAGAGTTAAGACCTTAACCTGTAGGCCAGAGTAAGAGTCTAAGACCTTTACCAGTAGGCCAGAGTAAGAGTTAAGACCTTAACCATTAGGCCAGAGTAAGAGTTAAGACCTTAACCATTAGGCCAGAGTAAGAGTCTAAGACCTTAGCTATTAGGCCAGAGTAAGACTTAAGACCTTAGCTATTAGGCCAGAGTAAGAGTTAAGACCTTAACCTTTAGGCCAGAGTACGAGTCTAAGACCTTAGCTATTAGGCCAGAGTAAGAGTTAAGACCTTAACCTGTAGGCCATAGTACGAGTCTAAGACCTTAGCTATTAGGCCAGAGTAAGAGTTAAGACCTTAGCTATTAGGCCAGAGTAAGAGTTAAGACCTTAACCAGTAGGCCAGAGTACGAGTCTAAGAACTTAGCTATTAGGCCAGAGTACGAGTTAAGACCTTAGCTATTAGGCCAGAGTAAGAGTTAAGACCTAAGCTATTAGGCCAGAGTAAGAGTTAAGACCTTAACCAGTAGGCCAGAGTACGAGTCTAAGACCTGAGCTATTAGGCCAGAGTAAGAGTTAAGACCTTAGCTATTAGGCCAGAGTAAGAGTTAAGACCTTAGCTACTAAGCCAGAGTAAGAGTTAAGACCTTAACCATTAGGCCAGAGTAAGAGTTAAGACCTTAACCTGTAGGCCAGAGTAAGAGTTAAGACCTTAACAAGTAGGCCAGAGTAAGAGTTCAGACCTTAGCTATTAGGCCAGAGTAAGAGTTAAGACCTTAACCATTAGGCCAGAGTAAGAGTTAAGACCTTAACCTGTAGGCCAGAGTAAGAGTTAA
This sequence comes from Triturus cristatus, assembly GCF_964204655.1. Classification (NCBI taxonomy): domain Eukaryota; kingdom Metazoa; phylum Chordata; class Amphibia; order Caudata; family Salamandridae; genus Triturus; species Triturus cristatus. The sequence goes on from NW_028188346.1 coordinate 30,965, forward strand.
GACCTTAACAAGTAGGCCAGAGTAAGAGTTCAGACCTTAGCTATTAGGCCAGAGTAAGAGTTAAGACCTTAACCAGTAGGCCAGGGTAAGAGTCTAAGACATTAACCATTAGGCCAGAGTACGAGTCTAAGACCTTAGCTCTTAGGCCAGAGTAAGAGTTAAGACCTAATCAGTAGGCCAGAGTACGAGTCTAAGACCTTAGCTATTAGGCCAGAGTAAGAGTTAAGACCTTAACCAGTAGGCCAGAGTAAGAGTTAAGACCTTAACCAGTAGGCCAGAGAAAGAGTTAAGACCTTAACCTGTAGGCCACAGTACGAGTCTAAGACCTTAGCTATTAGGCCAGAGTAAGAGTTAAGACCTTAATCATTAGGCCAGGGTACGAGTTTAAAACCTTAGCTATTCGGCCAGAGTAAGAGTTAAGACCTTAACCAGTAGGCCAAAGTACGAGTCTAAGACCTTAGCTATTAGGCCAGAGTAAGAGTTAAGACCTTAACCAGTAGGCCAGAGTACGAGTCTAAGACCTTAGCTATTAGGCCAGAGTAAGAGTTACAACCTTAGCTATTAGGCCAGAGTAAGAGTTAAGACCTTAGCTACTAAGCCAGAGTAAGAGTTAAGACCTTAACCATTAGGCCAGAGTAAGAGTTAAGACCTTAACCTGTAGGCCAGAGTAAGAGTTAAGACCTTAACAAGTAGGCCAGAGTAAGAGTCCAGACCTTAGCTATTAGGCCAGAGTAAGAGTTAAGACCTTAACCATTAGGCCAGAGTAAGAGTTAAGACCTTAACCAGTAAGCCAGAGTAAGAGTTAAGACCTTAACCAGTAGGCCCGGGTAAGAGTCTAAGACATTAACCATTAGGCCAGAGTACGAGTCTAAGACCTTAGCTATTAGGCCAGAGTAAGAGTTAAGACCTTAACCAGTAGGCCAGAGAAAGAGTTAAGACCTTAACCTGTAGGCCACAGTACGAGTCTAAGACCTTAGCTATTAGGCCAGAGTGAGAGTTAAGACCTTAATCATTAGGCCGGGGTACGAGTTTAAAACCTTAGCTATTAGGCCAGAGTACGAGTCTAAGACCTTAGCTATTAGGCCAGAGTAAGAGTTAAGACCTTAGCTATTAGGCCAGAGTACGAGTCTAAGACCTTAGCTATTAGGCCAGAGTAAGAGTTAAGACCTTAACCATTAGGCCAGAGTACGAGTCAAAGACCTTAACCATTAGGCCAGAGTATGAGTCTAAGACCTTAGCTATTAGGCCAGAGTAAGGGTTAAGACCTTAACTAGTAGGCCAGAGTAAGAGTTAAGACCTTAGCTATTAAGCCAGAGTAAGAGTTAAGACCTTAACCATTAGGCCAGAGTAAAAGTTAAGACCTTAACCTGTAGGCCAGAGTAAGAGTTAAGACCTTAACAAGTAGGCCAGAGTAAGAGTTAATACCTTAGCTATTAGGCCAGAGTAAGAGTTAAGACCTTAACCATTATGCCAGAGTAAGAGTCAAGACCTTAACCAGTAGGCCAGAGTAAGAGTTAAGACCTTAACCAGTAGGCCAGAGTAAGAGTCTAAGACCTTAACCATTAGGCCAGAGTACAAGTCTAAGACCTTAGCTATTAGGCCAGAGTAAGAGTTAAGACCTTAACCAGTAGGCCAGAGTAAGAGTTAAGACCTTAACCAGTAGGCCAGAGTACGAGTCTAAGACCTTAGCTATTAGGCCAAAGTAAGAGTTAAGACCTTAGCTATTAGGCCAGAGTAAGAGTTAAGACCTTAACCAGTAGGCCAGAGTAAGAGTTAAGACCTTAGCTATTAGGCCAGAGTAAGAAGTAAGACCTTAACCAGTAGGCCAAAGTACAAGTCTAAGACCTTAGCTATTAGGCCAGAGTAAGAGTTAAGACCTTAACCAGTAGGCCAGAGTAAGAGTTAAGACCTTAGCTATTAGGCCAGAGTACGAGTCTAAGACCTTAGCTATTAGGCCAAAATAAGAGTTAAGACCCTAGCTATTAGGCCAGAGTAAGAGTTAAGACCTTAACCTTTAGGCCAGAGTACGAGTCTAAGACCTTAGCTATTAGGCCAGAGTAAGAGTTAAGACCTTAACCTGTAGGCCATAGTGCGAGTCTAAGACCTTAGCTATTAGGCCAGAGTAAGAGTTAAGACCTTAGCTATTAGGCCAGAGTAAGAGTTAAGACCTTAAATAGTAGGCCAGAGTACGAGTCTAAGACCTTAGCTATTAGGCCAGAGTACGAGTTAAGACCTTAGCTATTAAGCCAGAGTAAGAGTTAAGACCTTAACCATTAGGCCAGAGTAAGAGTTAAGACCTTAACCTGTAGGCCAGAGTAAGAGTTAAGACCTTAACAAGTAGGCCAGAGTAAGAGTTAAGACCTTAGCTATTAGGCCAGAGTAAGAGTTAAGACCTTAACCATTAGGCCAGAGTAAGAGTTAAGACCTTAACCAGTAGGCCAGAGTAAGAGGTAAGACCTTAACCAGTAGGCCAGAGTAAGAGTTAAGACCTTAACCAGTAGGCCAGAGTACGAGTCTAAGACCTTAGCTATTAGGCCAGAGTAAGAGTTAAGACCTTAGCTATTAGGCCAGAGTAAGAGTTAAGACCTTAACCAGTAGGCCAGAGTAAGCGTTAAGACCTTAGCTATTAGGCCAGAGTAAGAGTTAAGACCTTAGCTATTAGGCCAGAGTAAGAGTTAAGACCTTAACCAGTAGGCCTGAGTAAGAGTTAAGACCTTAACCTGTAGGCCATAGTACGAGTCTAAGACCTTAGCTATTAGGCCAGAGTAAGAGTTAAGACCTTAACAAGTAGGCCAGAGTACGAGTCTAAGCCCTTAGCTATTAGGCCAGAGTAAGAGTCTAAGACCTTAGCTATTAGGCCAGAGTAAGAGTTAAGACCTTAGCTATTAGGCCAGAGTAAGAGTTAAGACCTTAACCAGTAGGCCAGAGTAAGAGTTAAGACCTTAACCAGTAGGCTAGAGTAAGAGTTAAGACCTTAACCTGTAGGCCATAGTACGAGTCTAAGACCTTAGCTATTAGGCCAGAGTAAGAGTTAAGACCTTAGCTATTAGGCCAGAGTAAGAGTTAAGACCTTAACCAGTAGGCCAGAGTAAGAGTTAAGACCTTAACCTGTAGGCCAGAGTACGAGTCTAAGACCTTAGCTATTAGGCCAGAGTAAGAGTTAAGACCTTAGCTATTAGGCCAGAGTAAGAGTTAAGACCTTAACCAGTAGGCCAAAGTACGAGTCTAAGACCTTAGCTATTAGGCCAGAGTAAGAGTTAAGACCTTAACCAGTAGGCCAGAGTACGAGTCTAAGACCTTAGCTATTAGGCCAGAGTAAGAGTTAAGACCTTAGCTATTAGGCCAGAGTAAGAGTGAAGACCTTAGCTATTAAGCCAGAGTAAGAGTTAAGACCTTAACCATTTCGCCAGAGTACGAGTCTAAGACCTTAGCTATTAGGCCAGAGTAAGAGTTAAGACCTTAACCAGTAGGCCAGAGTAAGAGTTAAGACCTTAACCTGTAGGCAGTAGTACGAGTCTAAGACCTTAGCTATTAGGCCAGAGTAAGAGTTAAGACCTTAACCATTATGCCAGAGTTCTAGTCTAAGACCTTAGCTATTAGGCCAGAGTAAGAGTTAAGACCTTAGCTATTAGGCCAGAGTAAGAGTTAAGACCTTAACCATTAGGCCAGAGTAAGAGTTAAGACCATAACCAGTAGGCCAGAGTAAGAGTTAAGACCTTAAATAGTAGGCCAGAGTACGAGTCTAAGACCTTAGCTATTAGGCCAGAGTACGAGTTAAGACCTTAGCTATTAAGCCAGAGTAAGAGTTAAGACCTTAACCATTAGGCCAGAGTAAGAGTTAAGACCTTAACCTGTAGGCCAGAGTAAGAGTTAAGACCTTAACAAGTAGGCCAGAGTAAGAGTTAAGACCTTAGCTATTAGGCCAGAGTAAGAGTTAAGACCTTAACCATTAGGCCAGAGTAAGAGTTAAGACCTTAACCAGTAGGCCAGAGTAAGAGTTAAGACCTTAACCAGTAGACCAGAGTAAGAGTCTAAGACCTTAAGCATTAGGCCAGAGTATGAGTCTAAGACCTTAGCTATTAGGCCAGAGTAAGAGGTAAGACCTTAACCAGTAGGCCAGAGTAAGAGTTAAGACCTTAGCTATTAGGCCAGAGTAAGAGTTAAGACCTTAACCAGTAGGCCAGAGTAAGAGTTAAGACCTTAGCTATTAGGCCAGAGTAAGAGTTAAGACCTTAGCTATTAGGCCAGAGTAAGAGTTAAGACCTAAGCTATTAGGCCAGAGTAAGAGTTAAGACCTTAACCAGTAGGCCAAAGTACGAGTCTAAGACCTTAGCTATTAGGCCAGAGTAAGAGTTAAGACCTTAACCAGTAGGCCAGAGTACGAGTCTAAGACCTTAGCTATTAGGCCAGAGTAAGAGTTAAGACCTTAGCTATTAGGCCAGAGTAAGAGTGAAGACCTTAGCTATTAAGCCAGAGTAAGAGTTAAGACCTTAACCATTACGCCAGAGTACGAGTCTAAGACCTTAGCTATTAGGCCAGAGTAAGAGTTAAGACCTTAACCAGTAGGCCAGAGTAAGAGTTAAGACCTTAGCTATTAGGCCAGAGTAAGAGTTAAGACCTTAGCTATTAGGCCAGAGTAAGAGTTAAGACCTTAACCTGTAGGCAGTAGTACTAGTCTAAGACCTTAGCTATTAGGCCAGAGTAAGAGTTAAGACCTTAGCTATTAGGCCAGAGTAAGAGTTAAGACCTTAACCATTAGGCCAGAGTAAGAGTTAAGACCATAACCAGTAGGCCAGAGTAAGAGTTAAGACCTTAACCAGTAGGCCAGAGTAAGAGTCTAAGACCTTAAGCATTAGGCCAGAGTATGAGTCTAAGACCTTAGCTATTAGGCCAGAGTAAGAGTTAAGACCTTAACCAGTAGGCCAGAGTACGAGACTAAGACCTTAGCTATTAGGCCAGAGTAAGAGTTAAGACCTTAGCTATTAGGCCAGAGTAAGAGTTAAGACCTTAACCAGTATGCCAGAGTAAGAGTTAAGACCTTAGCTATTAGGCCAGAGTAAGAGTTAAGACCTTAGCTATTAGGCCAGAGTAAGAGTTAAGACCTTAACCAGTAGGCCAGAGTAAGAGTTAAGACCTTAACCAGTAGGCCTGAGTAAGAGTTAAGACCTTAACCTGTAGGCCATAGTACGAGTCTAAGACCTTAGCTATGAGGCCAGAGTAAGAGTTAAGACCTTAGCTATTAGGCCAGAGTAGGAGTCTAAGACCTTAACCAGTAGGCCAGAGTAAGAGTTAAGACCTTAGCCATTAGGCCAGAGTAAGAGTTAATCCCTTAACCAGTAGGCCAGAGTAAGAGTTAAGACCCTAACCAGTAGGCCAGAGTAAGAGTCTAAGACCTTAGCAATTAGGCCAGAGTAAGAGTTAAGACCTTAGCAATTAGGCCAGAGTAGGAGTCTAAGACCTTAACCAGTAGGCCAGAGGAAGAGTTAAGACGTTAGCCATTAGGCCAGAGTAAGAGTTAATCCCTTAACCAGTAGGCCAGAGTAAGAGTTAAGACCTTAACCAGTAGGCCAGAGTAAGAGTTAAGACCTTAACCAGTAGGCCAGAGTAAGAGTCTAAGACCTTAACCATTAGGCCAGAGTATGAGTCTAAGACCTTAGCTATTAGGCCAGATTAAGAGTTATGACCTTAACCAGTAGGCCAGAGTAAGAGTTAAGACCTTAGCTATTAGGCCAGAGTAAGAGTTAAGACCTTAACCAGTAGGCCAAAGTACGAATCTAAGACCTTAGCTATTAGGCCAGAGTACGAGTCTAAGACCTTAACCATTAGGCCAGAGTACAAGTCTAAGACCTTAGCTATTAGGCCAGAATAAGAGTTAAGACCTTAGCTATTAGGCCAGAGTAAGAGTTAAGACCTTAACCTTTAGGACAGAGTACGAGTCTAAGACCTTAGCTATTAGGCCAGAGTAAGAGTTAAGACCTTAAACTGTAGGCCATAGTACGAGTCTAAGACCTTAGCTATTAGGCCAGAGTAAGAGTTAAGACCTTAGCTTTTAGGCCAGAGTAAGAGTTAAGACCTTAACCAGTAGGCCAGAGTACAAGTCTAATACCTTAGCTATTAGTCCAGAGTACGAGTTAAGATCTTAGCTATTAGGCCAGAGTAAGAGTTAAGACCTTAGCTATTAGGCTAGAGTAAGAGTTAAGACCTTAACCAGTAGGCCAGAGTAAGAGTTAAGACCTTAACCTGTAGGCCAGAGTAAGAGTCTAAGACCTTAACCAGTAGGCCAGAGTAAGAGTTAAGACCTTAACCTGTAGGCCAGAGTAAGAGTCTAAGACCTTTACCAGTAGGCCAGAGTAAGAGTTAAGACCTTAACCATTAGGCCAGAGTAAGAGTTAAGACCTTAACCATTAGGCCAGAGTAAGAGTCTAAGACCTTAGCTATTAGGCCAGAGTAAGAGTTAAGACCTTTACCAGTAGGCCAGAGTAAGAGTTAAGACCTTAGCTATTAGGCCAGAGTACGAGTCTAAGACCTTAGCTATTAGGCCAGAGTAAGAGTTAAGACCTTAACCAGTAGGCCAGAGAAAGAGTTAAGACCTTAACCTGTAGGCCACAGTACGAGTCTAAGACCTTAGCTATTAGGCCAGAGTAAGAGTTAAGACCTTAATCATTAGGCCAGGGTACGAGTTTAAAACCTCAGCTATTAGGCCAGTGTACGAGTCTAAGACCTTAGCTATTAGGCCAGAGTAAGAGTTAAGACCTTAGCTATTAGGCCATAGTACGAGTCAAAGACCTTAGCTATTAGGCCAGAGTAAGAGTTAAGACCTTAACCATTAGGCCAGAGTACGAGTCTAAGACCTTAACCATTAGGCTAGAGTACGAGTCTAAGACCTTAGCTATTAGGCCAGAGTAAGGGTTAAGACCTTAGCTAGTAGGCCAGAGTACAAGTCTAAGACCTTAGCTATTAGGCCAGAGTAAGAGTTAAGACCTTAACCAGTAGGCCAGAGTAAGAGTTAAGACCTTAACCAGTAGGCCAGAGTACGAGTCTAAGACCTTAGCTATTAGGCCAAAGTAAGAGTTAAGACCTTAGCTATTAGGCCAGAGTAAGAGTTAAGACCTTAACCAGTAGGCCAGAGTAAGAGTTAAGACCTTAACCAGTAGGCCTGAGTAAGAGTTAAGACCTTAACCAGTAGGCCAAAGTACGAGTCTAAGACCTTAGCTATTAGGCCAGAGTAAGAGTTAAGACCTTAACCAGTAGGCCAGAGTACGAGTCTAAGACCTTAGCTATTAGGCCAGAGTAAGAGTTAAGACCTTAGCTATTAGGCCAGAGTAAGAGTGAAGACCTTAGCTATTAAGCCAGAGTAAGAGTTAAGACCTTAACCATTACGCCAGAGTACGAGTCTAAGACCTTAGCTATTAGGCCAGAGTAAGAGTTAAGACCTTAACCAGTAGGCCAGAGTAAGAGTTAAGACCTTAACCTGTAGGCAGTAGTACGAGTCTAAGACCTTAGCTATTAGGCCAGAGTAAGAGTTAAGACCTTAACCATTATGCCAGAGTTCTAGTCTAAGACCTTAGCTATTAGGCCAGAGTAAGAGTTAAGACCTTAGCTATTAGGCCAGAGTAAGAGTTAAGACCTTAACCATTAGGCCAGAGTAAGAGTTAAGACCATAACCAGTAGGCCAGAGTAAGAGTTAAGACCTTAAATAGTAGGCCAGAGTACGAGTCTAAGACCTTAGCTATTAGGCCAGAGTACGAGTTAAGACCTTAGCTATTAAGCCAGAGTAAGAGTTAAGACCTTAACCATTAGGCCAGAGTAAGAGTTAAGACCTTAACCTGTAGGCCAGAGTAAGAGTTAAGACCTTAACAAGTAGGCCAGAGTAAGAGTTAAGACCTTAGCTATTAGGCCAGAGTAAGAGTTAAGACCTTAACCATTAGGCCAGAGTAAGAGTTAAGACCTTAACCAGTAGGCCAGAGTAAGAGTTAAGACCTTAACCAGTAGACCAGAGTAAGAGTCTAAGACCTTAAGCATTAGGCCAGAGTAAGAGTTAAGACCTTAGCTATTAGGCCAGAGTAAGAGTTAAGACCTTAACCAGTAGGCCAGAGTAAGAGTTAAGACCTTAGCTATTAGGCCAGAGTAAGAGTTAAGACCTTAGCTATTAGGCCAGAGTAAGAGTTAAGACCTTAACCAGTAGGCCTGAGTAAGAGTTAAGACCTTAACCTGTAGGCCATAGTACGAGTCTAAGACCTTAGCTATTAGGCCAGAGTAAGAGTTAAGACCTTAACAAGTAGGCCAGAGTACGAGTCTAAGCCCTTAGCTATTAGGCCAGAGTAAGAGTCTAAGACCTTAGCTATTAGGCCAGAGTAAGAGTTAAGACCTTAGCTATTAGGCCAGAGTAAGAGTTAAGACCTTAACCAGTAGGCCAGAGTAAGAGTTAAGACCTTAACCAGTAGGCCAGAGTAAGAGTTAAGACCTTAACCTGTAGGCCATAGTACGAGTCTAAGACCTTAGCTATTAGGCCAGAGTAAGAGTTAAGACCTTAGCTATTAGGCCAGAGTAAGAGTTAAGACCTTAACCAGTAGGCCAGAGTAAGAGTTAAGACCTTAACCTGTAGGCCAGAGTACGAGTCTAAGACCGTAGCTATTAGGCCAGAGTAAGAGTTAAGACCTTAGCTATTAGGCCAGAGTAAGAGTTAAGACCTTAACCAGTAGGCCAGAGTAAGAGTTAAGACCTAAGCTATTAGGCCAGAGTAAGAGTTAAGACCTTAACCAGTAGGCCAAAGTACGAGTCTAAGACCTTAGCTATTAGGCCAGAGTAAGAGTTAAGACCTTAACCAGTAGGCCAGAGTACGAGTCTAAGACCTTAGCTATTAGGCCAGAGTAAGAGTTAAGACCTTAGCTATTAGGCCAGAGTAAGAGTGAAGACCTTAGCTATTAAGCCAGAGTAAGAGTTAAGACCTTAACCATTACGCCAGAGTACGAGTCTAAGACCTTAGCTATTAGGCCAGAGTAAGAGTTAAGACCTTAACCAGTAGGCCAGAGTAAGAGTTAAGACCTTAGCTATTAGGCCAGAGTAAGAGTTAAGACCTTAGCTATTAGGCCAGAGTAAGAGTTAAGACCTTAACCTGTAGGCAGTAGTACGAGTCTAAGACCTTAGCTATTAGGCCAGAGTAAGAGTTAAGACCTTAACCATTATGCCAGAGTAGTAGTCTAAGACCTTAGCTATTAGGCCAGAGTAAGAGTTAAGACCTTAGCTATTAGGCCAGAGTAAGAGTTAAGACCTTAACCATTAGGCCAGAGTAAGAGTTAAGACCATAACCAGTAGGCCAGAGTAAGAGTTAAGACCTTAACCAGTAGGCCAGAGTAAGAGTCTAAGACCTTAAGCATTAGGCCAGAGTATGAGTCTAAGACCTTAGCTATTAGGCCAGAGTAAGAGTTAAGACCTTAACCAGTAGGCCAGAGTACGAGACTAAGACCTTAGCTATTAGGCCAGAGTAAGAGTTAAGACCTTAGCTATTAGGCCAGAGTAAGAGTTAAGACCTTAACCAGTAGGCCAGAGTAAGAGTTAAGACCTTAGCTATTAGGCCAGAGTAAGAGTTAAGACCTTAGCTATTAGGCCAGAGTAAGAGTTAAGACCTTAACCAGTAGGCCAGAGTAAGAGTTAAGACCTTAACCAGTAGGCCTGAGTAAGAGTTAAGACCTTAACCTGTAGGCCATAGTACGAGTCTAAGACCTTAGCTATGAGGCCAGAGTAAGAGTTAAGACCTTAGCTATTAGGCCAGAGTAGGAGTCTAAGACCTTAACCAGTAGGCCAGAGTAAGAGTTAAGACCTTAGCCATTAGGCCAGAGTAAGAGTTAATCCCTTAACCAGTAGGCCATAGTACGAGTCTAAGACCTTAGCTATTAGGCCAGAGTAAGAGTTAAGACCTTAGCTATTAGGCCAGAGTAAGAGTTAAGACCTTAACCAGTAGGCCAGAGTAAGAGTTAAGACCTTAACCTGTAGGCCAGAGTACGAGTCTAAGACCTTAGCTATTAGGCCAGAGTAAGAGTTAAGACCTTAGCTATTAGGCCAGAGTAAGAGTTAAGACCTTAACCAGTAGGCCAGAGTAAGAGTTAAGACCTAAGCTATTAGGCCAGAGTAAGAGTTAAGACCTTAACCAGTAGGCCAAAGTACGAGTCTAAGACCTTAGCTATTAGGCCAGAGTAAGAGTTAAGACCTTAACCAGTAGGCCAGAGTACGAGTCTAAGACCTTAGCTATTAGGCCAGAGTAAGAGTTAAGACCTTAGCTATTAGGCCAGAGTAAGAGTGAAGACCTTAGCTATTAAGCCAGAGTAAGAGTTAAGACCTTAACCATTACGCCAGAGTACGAGTCTAAGACCTTAGCTATTAGGCCAGAGTAAGAGTTAAGACCTTAACCAGTAGGCCAGAGTAAGAGTTAAGACCTTAGCTATTAGGCCAGAGTAAGAGTTAAGACCTTAGCTATTAGGCCAGAGTAAGAGTTAAGACCTTAACCTGTAGGCAGTAGTACGAGTCTAAGACCTTAGCTATTAGGCCAGAGTAAGAGTTAAGACCTTAACCATTATGCCAGAGTACTAGTCTAAGACCTTAGCTATTAGGCCAGAGTAAGAGTTAAGACCTTAGCTATTAGGCCAGAGTAAGAGTTAAGACCTTAACCATTAGGCCAGAGTAAGAGTTAAGACCATAACCAGTAGGCCAGAGTAAGAGTTAAGACCTTAACCAGTAGGCCAGAGTAAGAGTCTAAGACCTTAAGCATTAGGCCAGAGTATGAGTCTAAGACCTTAGCTATTAGGCCAGAGTAAGAGTTAAGACCTTAACCAGTAGGCCAGAGTACGAGACTAAGACCTTAGCTATTAGGCCAGAGTAAGAGTTAAGACCTTAGCTATTAGGCCAGAGTAAGAGTTAAGACCTTAACCAGTAGGCCAGAGTAAGAGTTAAGACCTTAGCTATTAGGCCAGAGTAAGAGTTAAGACCTTAGCTATTAGGCCAGAGTAAGAGTTAAGACCTTAACCAGTAGGCCAGAGTAAGAGTTAAGACCTTAACCAGTAGGCCTGAGTAAGAGTTAAGACCTTAACCTGTAGGCCATAGTACGAGTCTAAGACCTTAGCTATGAGGCCAGAGTAAGAGTTAAGACCTTAGCTATTAGGCCAGAGTAGGAGTCTAAGACCTTAACCAGTAGGCCAGAGTAAGAGTTAAGACCTTAGCCATTAGGCCAGAGTAAGAGTTAATCCCTTAACCAGTAGGCCAGAGTAAGAGTTAAGACCTTAACCAGTAGGCCAGAGTAAGAGTCTAAGACCTTAGCAATTAGGCCAGAGTAAGAGTTAAGACCTTAGCAATTAGGCCAGAGTAGGAGTCTAAGACCTTAACCAGTAGGCCAGAGGAAGAGTTAAGACGTTAGCCATTAGGCCAGAGTAAGAGTTAATCCCTTAACCAGTAGGCCAGAGTAAGAGTTAAGACCTTAACCAGTAGGCCAGAGTAAGAGTTAAGACCTTAACCAGTAGGCCAGAGTAAGAGTCTAAGACCTTAACCATTAGGCCAGAGTATGAGTCTAAGACCTTAGCTATTAGGCCAGATTAAGAGTTATGACCTTAACCAGTAGGCCAGAGTAAGAGTTAAGACCTTAGCTATTAGGCCAGAGTAAGAGTTAAGACCTTAACCAGTAGGCCAAAGTACGAGTCTAAGACCTTAGCTATTAGGCCAGAGTACGAGTCTAAGACCTTAACCATTAGGCCAGAGTACAAGTCTAAGACCTTAGCTATTAGGCCAGAATAAGAGTTAAGACCTTAGCTATTAGGCCAGAGTAAGAGTTAAGACCTTAACCTTTAGGACAGAGTACGAGTCTAAGACCTTAGCTATTAGGCCAGAGTAAGAGTTAAGACCTTAAACTGTAGGCCATAGTACGAGTCTAAGACCTTAGCTATTAGGCCAGAGTAAGAGTTAAGACCTTAGCTTTTAGGCCAGAGTAAGAGTTAAGACCTTAACCAGTAGGCCAGAGTACAAGTCTAATACCTTAGCTATTAGTCCAGAGTACGAGTTAAGATCTTAGCTATTAGGCCAGAGTAAGAGTTAAGACCTTAGCTATTAGGCTAGAGTAAGAGTTAAGACCTTAACCAGTAGGCCAGAGTAAGAGTTAAGACCTTAACCTGTAGGCCAGAGTAAGAGTCTAAGACCTTAACCAGTAGGCCAGAGTAAGAGTTAAGACCTTAACCTGTAGGCCAGAGTAAGAGTCTAAGACCTTTACCAGTAGGCCAGAGTAAGAGTTAAGACCTTAACCATTAGGCCAGAGTAAGAGTTAAGACCTTAACCATTAGGCCAGAGTAAGAGTCTAAGACCTTAGCTATTAGGCCAGAGTAAGAGTTAAGACCTTTACCAGTAGGCCAGAGTAAGAGTTAAGACCTTAGCTATTAGGCCAGAGTACGAGTCTAAGACCTTAGCTATTAGGCCAGAGTAAGAGTTAAGACCTTAACCAGTAGGCCAGAGAAAGAGTTAAGACCTTAACCTCTAGGCCACAGTACGAGTCTAAGACCTTAGCTATTAGGCCAGAGTAAGAGTTAAGACCTTAATCATTAGGCCAGGGTACGAGTTTAAAACCTCAGCTATTAGGCCAGAGTACGAGTCTAAGACCTTAGCTATTAGGCCAGAGTAAGAGTTAAGACCTTAGCTATTAGGCCATAGTACGAGTCAAAGACCTTAGCTATTAGGCCAGAGTAAGAGTTAAGACCTTAACCATTAGGCCAGAGTACGAGTCTAAGACCTTAACCATTAGGCTAGAGTACGAGTCTAAGACCTTAGCTATTAGGCCAGAGTAAGGGTTAAGACCTTAGCTAGTAGGCCAGAGTACAAGTCTAAGACCTTATCTATTAGGCCAGAGTAAGAGTTAAGACCTTAACCAGTAGGCCAGAGTAAGAGTTAAGACCTTAACCAGTAGGCCAGAGTACGAGTCTAAGACCTTAGCTATTAGGCCAAAGTAAGAGTTAAGACCTTAGCTATTAGGCCAGAGTAAGAGTTAAGACCTTAACCAGTAGGCCAGAGTAAGAGTTAAGACCTTAGCTATTAGGCCAGAGTAAGAAGTAAGACCTTAGCTATTAGGCCAGATTAAGAGTTAAGACCTTAACCAGTAGGCCAGAGTACGAGTCTAAAACCTTAGCTATTAGGCCAGAGTACGAGTCTAAAACCTTAGCTATTAGGCCAGAGTAAGTGTTAAGACCTTCACCAGTAGGCCAGAGTAAGAGTTAAGACCTTAACCATTAGGCCAGAGTACGAGTCTAAGACCTTAACCATTAGGCCAGAGTACGAGTTAAGACCTTAACCTGTAGGCCATAGTGCGAGTCTAAGACCTTAGCTATTAGGCCAGAGTAAGAGTTAAGACCTTAACAATTAGGCCAGAGTACGAGTCTAAGCCCTTAGCTATTAGGCCAGAGTAAGAGTCTAAGACCTTAGCTATTAGGCCAGAGTAAGAGTTAAGACCTTAGCTATTAGGCCAGAGTAAGAGTTAAGACCTTAACCAGTAGGCCAGAGTAAGAGTTAAGACCTTAACCTTAAGGCCAGAGTAAGAGTTAAGACCTTAACCTGTAGGCCATAGTACGAGTCTAAGACCTTAGCTATTAGGCCAGAGTAAGAGTTAAGACCTTAGCTATTAGGCCAGAGTAAGAGTTAAGACCTTAACCAGTGGCCCAGAGTAAGAGTTAAGACCTTAACCTGTAGGCCAGAGTACGAGTCTAAGACCTTAGCTATTAGGCCAGAGTAAGAGTTAAGACCTTAGCTATTAGGCCAGAGTAAGAGTTAAGACCTTAACCAGTAGGCCAGAGTAAGAGTTAAGACCTAAGCTATTAGGCCAGAGTAAGAGTTAAGACCTTAACCAGTAGGCCAACGTACGAGTCTAAGACCTTAGCTATTAGGCCAGAGTAAGAGTTAAGACCTTAATCAGTAGGCCAGAGTACGAGTCTAAGACCTTAGCTATTAGGCCAGAGTAAGAGTTAAGACCTTAGCTATTAGGCCAGAGTAAGAGTTAAGACCTTAGCTATTAAGCCAGAGTAAGAGTTAAGACCTTAACTATTACGCCAGAGTACGAGTCTAAGACCTTAGCTATTAGGCCAGAGTAAGAGTTAAGACCTTAACCAGTAGGCCAGAGTAAGAGTTAAGACCTTAGCTATTAGGCCAGAGTAAGAGTTAAGACCTTAGCTATTAGGCCAGAGTAAGAGTTAAGACCTTAACCTGTAGGCAGTAGTACGAGTCTAAGACCTTAGCTATTAGGCCAGAGTAAGAGTTAAGACCTTAACCATTATGCCAGAGTACTAGTCTAAGACCTTAGCTATTAGGCCAGAGTAAGAGTTAAGATCTTAGCTATTAGGCCAGAGTAAGAGTTAAGACCTTAACCATTAGGCCAGAGTAAGAGTTAAGACCATAACCAGTAGGCCAGAGTAAGAGTTAAGACCTTAACCAGTAGGCCAGAGTAAGAGTCTAAGACCTTAAGCATTAGGCCAGAGTATGAGTCTAAGACCTTAGCTATTAGGCCAGAGTAAGAGTTAAGACCTTTACCAGTAGGCCAGAGTAAGAGTTAAGACCTTAACCAGTAGGCCAGAGTACGAGACTAAGACCTTAGCTATTAGGCCAGAGTAAGAGTTAAGACCTTAGCTATTAGGCCAGAGTAAGAGTTAAGACCTTAACCAGTAGGCCAGAGTAAGAGTTAAGACCTTAGCTATTAGGCCAGAGTAAGAGTTAAGACCTTAGCTATTAGGCCAGAGTATGAGTTAAGACCTTAACCAGTAGGCCAGAGTAAGAGTTAAGACCTTAACCAGTAGGCCTGAGTAAGAGTTAAGACCTTAACCTGTAGGCCATAGTACGAGTCTAAGACCTTAGCTATGAGGCCAGAGTAAGAGTTAAGACCTTAGCTATTAGGCCAGAGTAGGAGTCTAAGACCTTAACCAGTAGGCCAGAGTAAGAGTTAAGACCTTAGCCATTAGGCCAGAGTAAGAGTTAATACCTTAACCAGTAGGCCAGAGTAAGAGTTAAGACCTTAACCAGTAGGCCAGAGTAAGAGTCTAAGACCTTAGCAATTAGGCCAGAGTAAGAGTTAAGACCTTAGCAATTAGGCCAGAGTAGGAGTCTAAGACCTTAACCAGTAGGCCAGAGGAAGAGTTAAGACCTTAGCCATTAGGCCAGAGTAAGAGTTAATCCCTTAACCAGTAGGCCAGAGTAAGAGTTAAGACCTTAACCAGTAGGCCAGAGTAAGAGTTAAGACCTTAACCAGTAGGCCAGAGTAAGAGTCTAAGACCTTAACCATTAGGCCAGAGTATGAGTCTAAGACCTTAGCTATTAGGCCAGAGTAAGAGTTAAGACCTTAACCAGTAGGCCAGAGTAAGAGTTAAGACCTTAGCTATTAGGCCAGAGTAAGAGTTAAGACCTTAACCAGTAGGCCAAAGTACGAGTCTAAGACCTTAGCTATTAGGCCAGAGTACGAGTCTAAGACCTTAACCATTAGGCCAGAGTACAAGTCTAAGACCTTAGCTATTAGGCCAGAATAAGAGTTAAGACCTTAGCTATTAGGCCAGAGTAAGAGTTAAGACCTTAACCTTTAGGACAGAGTACGAGTCTAAGACCTTAGCTATTAGGCCAGAGTAAGAGTTAAGACCTTAACCTGTAGGCCATAGTACGAGTCTAAGACCTTAGCTATTAGGCCAGAGTAAGAGTTAAGACCTTAGCTTTTAGGCCAGAGTTAGAGTTAAGACCTTAACCAGTAGGCCAGAGTACGAGTCTAATTCCTTAGCTATTAGTCCAGAGTACGAGTTAAGATCTTAGCTATTAGGCCAGAGTAAGAGTTAAGACCTTAGCTATTAGGCTAGAGTAAGAGTTAAGACCTTAACCAGTAGGCCAGAGTAAGAGTTAAGACCTTAACCTGTAGGCCAGAGTAAGAGTCTAAGACCTTAACCAGTAGGCCAGAGTAAGAGCTAAGACCTTAACCTGTAGGCCAGAGTAAGAGTCTAAGACCTTTACCAGTAGGCCAGAGTAAGAGTTAAGACCTTAACCATTAGGCCAGAGTAAGAGTTAAGACCTTAACCATTAGGCCAGAGTAAGAGTCTAAGACCTTAGCTATTAGGCCAGAGTAAGAGTTAAGACCTTAACCAGTAGGCCAGAGTAAGAGTCTAAGACCTTAGCTATTAGGCCAGAGTAAGAGTTAAGACCTTAACCAGTAGGCCAGAGTACAAGTCTAAGACCTTAGCTATTAGGCCAGAGTAAGAGTTAAGACCTTAATCATTAGGCCAGGGTACGGGTTTAAAACCTCAGCTATTAGGCCAGAGTACGAGTCTAAGACCTTAGCTATTAGGCCAGAGTAAGAGTTAAGACCTTAGCTATTAGGCCAGAGTACGAGTCAAAGACCTTAGCTATTAGGCCAGAGTAAGAGTTAAGACCTTAACCATTAGGCCAGAGTACGAGTCTAAGACCTTAACCATTAGGCTAGAGTACGAGTCTAAGACCTTAGCTATTAGGCCAGAGTAAGGGTTAAGACCTTAGCTAGTAGGCCAGAGTAAGAGTTAAGACCTTAGCTATTAAGCCAGAGTAAGAGTTAAGAGCTTAACCATTAGGCCAGAGTAAGAGTTAAGACCTTAACCTGTAGGCCAGAGTAAGAGTTAATACCGTAACAAGTAGGCCAGAGTAAGAGTTAAGACCTTAGCTATTAGGCCAGAGTAAGAGTTAAGACCTTAACCATTAGGCCAGAGTAAGAAATAAGACCTTAACCAGTAGGCCAGAGTAAGAGTCTAAGACCTTAACCATTAGGCCAGAGTACGAGTCTAAGACCTTAGCTATTAGGCCAGAGTAAGAGTTAAGACCTTAACCAGTAGGCCAGAGTAAGAGTTAAGACCTTAACCAGTAGGCCAGAGTACAAGTCTAAGAACTTAGCTATTAGGCCAAAGTAAGAGTTAAGACCTTAGCTATTAGGCCAGAGTAAGAGTTAAGACCTTAACCAGTAGGCCAGAGTAAGAGTTAAGACCTTAGCTATTAGGCCAGAGTAAGAAGTAAGACCTTAACCAGTAGGCCAAAGTACGAGTCTAAGACCTTAGCTATTAGGCCAGAGTAAGAGTTAAGACCTTAACCAGTAGGCCAGAGTACGAGTCTAAAACCTTAGCTATTAGGCCAGAGTAAGTGTTAAGACCTTAACCAGTAGGCCAGAGTAAGACTTAAGACCTTAACCATTAGGCCAGAGTACGAGTCTAAGACCTTAACCATTAGGCCAGAGTACGAGTCTAAGACCTTAGCTATTAGGCCAGAATAAGAGTTAAGACCCTAGCTATTAGGCCAGAGTAAGAGTTAAGACCTTAACCTTTAGGCCAGAGTACGAGTCTAAGACCTTAGCTATTAGGCCAGAGTAAGAGTTAAGACCTTAACCTGTAGGGCATAGTACAAGTCTAAGACCTTAGCTATTAGGCCAGAGTAAGAGTTAAGACCTTAGCTATTAGGCCAGAGTAAGAGTTAAGACCTTAACCAGTAGGCCAGAGTACGAGTCTAAGACCTTAGCTATTAGGCCAGAGTATGAGTTAAGACCTTAGCTATTAAGCCAGAGTAAGAGTTAAGACCTTAACCATTAGGCCAGAGTAAGAGTTAAGACCTTAACCTGTAGGCCAGAGTAAGAGTTAAGACCTTAACACGGAGGCCAGAGTAAGAGTTAAGACCTTAGCTATTAGGCCAGAGTAAGAGTTAAGACCTTAACCATTAGGCCAGAGTAAGAGTTAAGACCTTAACCAGTAGGCCAGAGTAAGAGTTAAGACCTTAACCAGTAGGCCAGAGTAAGAGTCTAAGACCTTAAGCATTAGGCCAGAGTATGAGTCTAAGACCTTAGCTATTAGGCCAGAGTAAGAGTTAAGACCTTAACCAGTAGGCCAGAGTACGAGTCTAAGACCTTAGCTATTAGGCCAGAGTAAGAGTTAAGACCTTAGCTATTAGGCCAGAGTAAGAGTTAAGACCTTAACCAGTAGGCCAGGGTAAGAGTCTAAGACCTTAACCATTAGGCCAGGGTACGAGTCTAAGACCTTAGCTATTAGGCCAGAGTAAGAGTTAAGACCTTAACCTTTAGGCCAGAGTACGAGTCTAAGACCTTAGCTATTAGGCCAGAGTAAGAGTTAAGACCTTAACCTGTAGGCCATAGTATGAGTCTAAGACCTTAGCTATTAGGCCAGAGTAAGAGTTAAGACCTTAGCTATTAGGCCAGAGTAAGAGTTAAGACCTTAACCAGTAGGCCAGAGTACGAGTCTAAGACTTTATCTATTAGGCCAGAGTATGAGTTAAGACCTTAGCTATTATGCCAGAGAAAGAGTTAAGACCTAAGCTATTAGGCCAGAGTAAGAGTTAAGACCTTAACCAGTAGGCCAAAGTACGAGTCTAAGACCTTAGCTATTAGGCAAGAGTAAGAGTTAAGACCTTAACCAGTAGGCCAGAGTACGAGTCTAAGACCTTAGCTATTAGGCCAGAGTAAGAGTTAAGACCTTAACCTTTAGGACAGAGTACGAGTCTAAGACCTTAGCTATTAGGCCAGAGTAAGAGTTAAGACCTTAACCTGTAGGCCATAGTACGAGTCTAAGACCTTAGCTATTAGGCCAGAGTAAGAGTTAAGACCTCAGCTTTTAGGCCAGAGTTAGAGTTAAGACCTTAACCAGTAGGCCAGAGTACGAGTCTAATTCCTTAGCTATTAGTCCAGAGTACGAGTTAAGATCTTAGCTATTAGGCCAGAGTAAGAGTTAAGACCTTAGCTATTAGGCTAGAGTAAGAGTTAAGACCTTAACCAGTAGGCCAGAGTAAGAGATAAGACCTTAATCTGTAGGCCAGAGTAAGAGTCTAAGACCTTAACCAGTAGGCCAGAGTAAGAGTTAAGACCTTAACCTGTAGGCCAGAGTAAGAGTCTAAGACCTTTACCAGTAGGCCAGAGTAAGAGTTAAGACCTTAACCATTAGGCCAGAGTAAGAGTTAAGACCTTAACCATTAGGCCAGAGTAAGAGTCTAAGACCTTAGCTATTAGGCCAGAGTAAGAGTTAAGACCTTAACCAGTAGGCCAGAGTAAGAGTCTAAGACCTTAGCTATTAGGCCAGAGTAAGAGTTAAGACCTTAACCAGTAGGCCAGAGTACGAGTCTAAGACCTTAGCTATTAGGCCAGAGTAAGAGTTAAGACCTTAATCATTAGGCCAGGGTACGGGTTTAAAACCTCAGCTATTAGGCCAGAGTACGAGTCTAAGACCTTAGCTATTAGGCCAGAGTAAGAGTTAAGACCTTAGCTATTAGGCCAGAGTACGAGTCAAAGACCTTAGCTATTAGGCCAGAGTAAGAGTTAAGACCTTAACCATTAGGCCAGAGTACGAGTCTAAGACCTTAACCATTAGGCTAGAGTACGAGTCTAAGACCTTAGCTATTAGGCCAGAGTAAGGGTTAAGACCTTAGCTAGTAGGCCAGAGTAAGAGTTAAGACCTTAGCTATTAAGCCAGAGTAAGAGTTAAGAGCTTAACCATTAGGCCAGAGTAAGAGTTAAGACCTTAACCTGTAGGCCAGAGTAAGAGTTAATACCTTAACAAGTAGGCCAGAGTAAGAGTTAAGACCTTAGCTATTAGGCCAGAGTAAGAGTTAAGACCTTAACCATTAGGCCAGAGTAAGAGTTAAGACCTTAACCAGTAGGCCAGAGTAAGAGTTAAGACCTTAACCAGTAGGCCAGAGTAAGAGTCTAAGACCTTAACCATTAGGCCAGAGTACGAGTCTAAGACCTTAGCTATTAGGCCAGAGTAAGAGTTAAGACCTTAACCAGTAGGCCAGAGTAAGAGTTAAGACCTTAACCAGTAGGCCAGAGTACAAGTCTAAGACCTTAGCTATTAGGCCAAAGTAAGAGTTAAGACCTTAGCTATTAGGCCAGAGTAAGCGTTAAGACCTTAACCAGTAGGCCAGAGTAAGAGTTAAGACCTTAGCTATTAGGCCAGAGTAAGAAGTAAGACCTTAACCAGTAGGCCAAAGTACGAGTCTAAGACCTTAGCTATTAGGCCAGAGTAAGAGTTAAGACCTTAACCAGTAGGCCAGAGTACGAGTCTAAAACCTTAGCTATTAGGCCAGAGTAAGTGTTAAGACCTTAACCAGTAGGCCAGAGTAAGACTTAAGACCTTAACCATTAGGCCAGAGTACGAGTCTAAGACCTTAACCATTAGGCCAGAGTACGAGTCTAAGACCTTAGCTATTAGGCCAGAATAAGAGTTAAGACCCTAGCTATTAGGCCAGAGTAAGAGTTAAGACCTTAACCTTTAGGCCAGAGTACGAGTCTAAGACCTTAGCTATTAGGCCAGAGTAAGAGTTAAGACCTTAACCTGTAGGGCATAGTACAAGTCTAAGACCTTAGCTATTAGGCCAGAGTAAGAGTTAAGACCTTAGCTATTAGGCCAGAGTAAGAGTTAAGACCTTAACCAGTAGGCCAGAGTACGAGTCTAAGACCTTAGCTTTTAGGCCAGAGTATGAGTTAAGACCTTAGCTATTAAGCCAGAGTAAGAGTTAAGACCTTAGCTATTAGGCCAGAGTAAGAGTTAAGACCTTAACCATTAGGCCAGAGTAAGAGTTAACACCTTAACCAGTAGGCCAGAGTAAGAGTTAAGACCTTAACCAGTAGGCCAGAGTAAGAGTCTAAGACCTTAAGCATTAGGCCAGAGTATGAGTCTAAGACCTTAGCTATTAGGCCAGAGTAAGAGTTAAGACCTTAACCAGTAGGCCAGAGTACGAGTCTAAGACCTTAGCTATTAGGCCAGAGTAAGAGTTAAGACCTTAGCTATTAGGCCAGAGTAAGAGTTAAGATCTTAACCAGTAGGCCAGGGTAAGAGTCTAAGACCTTAACCATTAGGCCAGGGTACGAGTCTAAGACCTTAGCTATTAGGCCAGAGTAAGAGTTAAGACCTTAACCTTTAGGCCAGAGTACGAGTCTAAGACCTTAGCTATTAGGCCAGAGTAAGAGTTAAGACCTTAACCTGTAGGCCATAGTATGAGTCTAAGACCTTAGCTATTAGGCCAGAGTAAGAGTTAAGACCTTAGCTATTAGGCCAGAGTAAGAGTTAAGACCTTAACCAGTAGGCCAGAGTACGAGTCTAAGACTTTATCTATTAGGCCAGAGTATGAGTTAAGACCTTAGCTATTATGCCAGAGAAAGAGTTAAGACCTAAGCTATTAGGCCAGAGTAAGAGTTAAGACCTTAACCAGTAGGCCAAAGTATGAGTCTAAGACCTTAGCTATTAGGCAAGAGTAAGAGTTAAGACCTTAACCAGTAGGCCAGAGTACGAGTCTAAGACCTTAGCTATTAGGCCAGAGTAAGAGTTAAGACCTTAGCTATTAGGCCAGAGTAAGAGTTAAGACCTTAGCTACTAAGCCAGAGTAAGAGTTAAGACCTTAACCATCAGGCCAGAGTAAGAGTTAAGACCTTAACCTGTAGGCCAGAGTAAGAGTTAAGACCTTAACAAGTAGGCCAGAGTAAGAGTTAAGACCTTAGCTATTAGGCCAGAGTAAGAGTTAAGACCTTAGCTATTAAGCCAGAGTAAGAGTTAAGACCTTAACCATTACGCCAGAGTACGAGTCTAAGACCTTAGCTATTAGGCCAGAGTAAGAGTTAAGACCTTAACCAGTAGGCCAGAGTAAGAGTTAAGACCTTAGCTATTAGGCCAGAGTAAGAGTTAAGACCTTAGCGATTATGCCAGAGTAAGAGTTAAGACCTTAACCTGTAGGCAGTAGTACGAGTCTAAGACCTTAGCTATTAGGCCAGAGTAAGAGTTAAGACCTTAACCATTATGCCAGAGTACTAGTCTAAGACCTTAGCTATTAGGCCAGAGTAAGAGTTAAGACCTTAGCTATTAGGCCAGAGTAAGAGTTAAGACCTTAACCAGTAGGCCAGAGTAAGAGTTAAGACCTTAACCAGTAGGCCAGAGTAAGAGTCTAAGACCTTAAGCATTAGGCCAGAGTATGAGTCTAAGACCTTAGCTATTAGGCCAGAGTAAGAGTTAAGACCTTAACCAGTAGGCCAGAGTAAGAGTTAAGACCTTAACCAGTAGGCCAGAGTACGAGACTAAGACCTTAGCTATTAGGCCAGAGTAAGAGTTAAGACCTTAGCTATTAGGCCAGAGTAAGAGTTAAGACCTTAACTAGTAGGCCAGAGTAAGAGTTAAGACCTTAGCTATTAGGCCAGAGTAAGAGTTAAGACCTTAGCTATTAGGCCAGAGTAAGAGTTAAGACCTTAACCAGTAGGCCAGAGTAAGAGTTAAGACCTTAGCAATTAGGCCAGAGTAGGAGTCTAAGACCTTAACCAGTAGGCCAGAGGAAGAGTTAAGACCTTAGCCATTAGGCCAGAGTAAGAGTTAATCCCTTAACCAGTAGGCCAGAGTAAGAGTTAAGACCTTAACCAGTAGGCCAGAGTAAGAGTCTAAGACCTTAACCATTAGGCCAGAGTATGAGTCTAAGACCTTAGCTATTAGGCCAGAGTAAGAGTTAAGACCTTAACCAGTAGGCCAGAGTAAGAGTTAAGACCTTAGCTATTAGGCCAGAGTAAGAGTTAAGACCTTAACCAGTAGGCCAGAGTAAGAGTTAAGACCTTAACCAGTAGGCCTGAGTAAGAGTTAAGACCTTAACCTGTAGGCCATAGTACGAGTCTAAGACCATAGCTATTAGGCCAGAGTAAGAGTTAAGACCTTAGCTATTAGGCCAGAGTAGGAGTCTAAGACCTTAACCAGTAGGCCAGAGTAAGAGTTAAGACCTTAGCCATTAGGCCAGAGTAAGAGTTAAGACCTTAGCAATTAGGCCAGAGTAGGAGTCTAAGACCTTAACCAGTAGGCCAGAGGAAGAGTTAAGACCTTAGCCATTAGGCCAGAGTAAGAGTTAATCCCTTAACCAGTAGGCCAGAGTAAGAGTTAAGACCTTAACCAGTAGGCCAGAGTAAGAGTCTAAGACCTTAACCATTAGGCCAGAGTATGAGTCTAAGACCTTAGCTATTAGGCCAGAGTAAGAGTTAAGACCTTAACCAGTAGGCCAGAGTAAGAGTTAAGACCTTAGCTATTAGGCCAGAGTAAGAGTTAAGACCTTAGCGATTATGCCAGAGTAAGAGTTAAGACCTTAACCTGTAGGCAGTAGTACGAGTCTAAGACCTTAGCTATTAGGCCAGAGTAAGAGTTAAGACCTTAACCATTATGCCAGAGTACTAGTCTAAGACCTTAGCTATTAGGCCAGAGTAAGAGTTAAGACCTTAGCTATTAGGCCAGAGTAAGAGTTAAGACCTTAACCATTAGGCCAGAGTAAGAGTTAAGACCTTAACCAGTAGGCCAGAGTAAGAGTTAAGACCTTAACCAGTAGGCCAGAGTAAGAGTCTAAGACCTTAAGCATTAGGCCAGAGTATGAGTCTAAGACCTTAGCTATTAGGCCAGAGTAAGAGTTAAGACCTTAACCAGTAGGCCAGAGTAAGAGTTAAGACCTTAACCAGTAGGCCAGAGTACGAGACTAAGACCTTAGCTATTAGGCCAGAGTAAGAGTTAAGACCTTAGCTATTAGGCCAGAGTAAGAGTTAAGACCTTAACTAGTAGGCCAGAGTAAGAGTTAAGACCTTAGCTATTAGGCCAGAGTAAGAGTTAAGACCTTAGCTATTAGGCCAGAGTAAGAGTTAAGACCTTAACCAGTAGGCCAGAGTAAGAGTTAAGACCTTAACCAGTAGGCCTGAGTAAGAGTTAAGACCTTAACCTGTAGGCCATAGTACGAGTCTAAGACCATAGCTATTAGGCCAGAGTAAGAGTTAAGACCTTAGCTATTAGGCCAGAGTAGGAGTCTAAGAACTTAACCAGTAGGCCAGAGTAAGAGTTAAGACCTTAGCCATTAGGCCAGAGTAAGAGTTAAGACCTTAGCAATTAGGCCAGAGTAGGAGTCTAAGACCTTAACCAGTAGGCCAGAGGAAGAGTTAAGACCTTAGCTATTAGGCCAGAGTAAGAGTTAAGACCTTAACCAGTAGGCCAGAGTAAGAGTTAAGACCTTAGCTATTAGGCCAGAGTAAAGGTTAAGACCTTAACCAGTAGGCCAAAGTACGAGTCTAAGACCTTAGCTATTAGGCCAGAGTACGAGTCTAAGACCTTAACCATTAGGCCAGAGTACAAGTCTAAGACCTTAGCTATTAGGCCAGAATAAGAGTTAAGACCTTAGCTATTAGGCCAGAGTAAGAGTTAAGACCTTAACCTTTAGGACAGAGTACGAGTCTAAGACCTTAGCTATTAGGCCAGAGTAAGAGTTAAGACCTTAACCTGTAGGCCATAGTACGAGTCTAAGACCTTAGCTATTAGGCCAGAGTAAGAGTTAAGACCTTAGCTTTTAGGCCAGAGTAAGAGTTAAGACCTTAACCAGTAGGCCAGAGTACGAGTCTAATACCTTAGCTATTAGGCCAGAGTACGAGTTAAGACCTTAGCTATTAGGCCAGAGTAAGAGTTAAGACCTTAGCTATTAGGCTAGAGTAAGAGTTAAGACCTTAACCAGTAGGCCAGAGTAAGAGTTAAGACCTTAACCTGTAGGCCAGAGTAAGAGTCTAAGACCTTAACCAGTAGGCCAGAGTAAGAGTTAAGACCTTAACCTGTAGGCCAGAGTAAGAGTCTAAGACCTTTACCAGTAGGCCAGAGTAAGAGTTAAGACCTTAACCATTAGGCCAGAGTAAGAGTTAAGACCTTAACCATTAGGCCAGAGTAAGAGTCTAAGACCTTAGCTATTAGGCCAGAGTAAGAGTTAAGACCTTAACCAGTAGGCCAGAGTAAGAGTTAAGACCTTAGCTATTAGGCCAGAGTACGAGTTTAAGACCTTAGCTATTAGGCCAGAGTAAGAGTTAAGACCTTAACCAGTAGGCCAGAGAAAGAGTTAAGACCTTAACCTGTAGGCCACAGTACGAGTCTAAGACCTTAGCTATTAGGCCAGAGTAAGAGTTAAGACCTTAATCATTAGGCCAGGGTACGAGTTTAAAACCTCAGCTATTAGGCCAGAGTACGAGTCTAAGACCTTAGCTATTAGGCCAGAGTAAGAGTTAAGACCTTAGCTATTAGGCCAGAGTACGAGTCAAAGACCTTAGTGTTAGAATGGGGAACCTCTGGTTGGCACAGGTAGGTACTTGTGACAAGCAGCGGTCCCTTCTTCTATTCAGGGCGAGGGAATTACCCCTTCAGAACAACCCCTGCTCACCCTATAGGTAGTGTGGCGCGAGCAGTCAGGGCTAAACTTCAGGGCGCTAGTCAGTTAAGCATTTATGATAACACACAGTAAATCACAACGATCCCCCACAAATGGACACCAGGCGTAAGTTGTATCAAAAATACGGCTGCTTTATATAAAAAATTCTTTGTTACGCAGGCATGTACAAGACCATCAATAACGGTTACGAAATGGAAGCCACCAGATGATAATTAGGCACTGTTCTTGTCTTTGGTAACTTATTCGATCACGAGCGCTTCACAGGGCTCGGTTGAGTCGGTCCAGTCACGCTGATGCGCGGTGCACCCAGGGTACAGTGATACGGGGAAATCAGAACGTTGCGGACCCCGAGTCCGATAGAGAGTTCACTGTACCTGGGAACGTGCGATGTGCTTGGATGAGTCTTCAGGAGAGATGCAGGTTCTGCACCTCGTGGGTCTTCCGGATCAAGAATTCAGCGGGCGGCTCTCGGTAGACAGGTGCGGCCCAGGGCCTCCGACACGGACTGTGCGGGAGGTCACTGCGGAGGGCGGCACGGTCAGACTCAGGCTGGGAGGTGAAGCGGGGCGGCCGGATACGTTACGACGTACGGGCGGCCGTCCGAGGCTGGATTTCACTTCCCCACTAGAAATCCGGCGGGAGGGCGAAAGGGCACCAAGCGCGCTCCAGTAGCAGGCAGGTGACAGGGAAGCGGGACGGCCAGACTCGATGGGTCCAGAGCGACTCAGGTAGAGCGGGGCTCTCGGCGAGTGGAGGCGGCCAGGCTTCTGGGTGTCACGGCCCTAGGAGGGATGCGAAGGTGCGCAGGGCACTCCGGCGGGAGAAAGCACACGGCTCGAATTCTCAGACGAGCGGAGACACGGTGAACCCACTGGTCCTGGGGTTCAGTTCAGGGGGCAAGCTCTTCTTCCAAGCCCTTGGAGATAGTTGAAGAACAAAGTGCAAAAGTCTCTTTCAGTCTTTTTCCTCTCCTCCCTTAGCAAGGCACCTACTGCAGGCCAGTCCCTCAGGTCAGGGAAAGTTACTCCTCCTTCAGCTTCTTCCAGGTCCTTCTAGTCGGGCAGAGTTCCTTCGTGGTTCAATCTGGATCTGATTTCTTAGGAGCCAGGCTCCTACTTTTATACAGGGATTCTTTTGTTCTTTAGCGCCAGGGGGGCCTGGGCCTGGCTCAGTCCAGTTTTGGAGCACTCTGTTGTGGTGACTCGGCTTGTTCCTTTCAGCAGCAGGGCAGAGACATCAGCCGCTCCACAGGGGGCGACGCCGGCTTTGTGGTGGCAGAGCACAGGTCTATTCAAGAGTCAGGGTGCACTCCTCCCACCCATCCTGGGGTAATCTCCCTACCCACCACCTGGCAGCCAACCTGTCTCCTGGAATCCCCCAGCCCTGCTCCTGTACTGTTGCTAGGCAGAACACACACACACAGCAGAGGCAGACTGAGATGGTTAGGCACGCAAAGGCTAACTTTCTAAAAGTAGCATTTGCAAACCCAGGATATTAAAATAACCTTTACTAAAAGACGTATTTTATAATCCTGAGTTCAGGCATACTAAACATGACTTTCTACCATGCTCTCTGAGTCCACTGGGGTCACAGCGTGTAGCGATCCCAGCAGCCCATTCTGGCCTATGGAGAGCAGGTAGCCTTCAATAGTGAAAAACGAAAATGGCTGTAATTCACTATTAAGACATGCCACACACATCAGGGCATGTCCTACCTTACACCTACAATGCACCCTGCGCTCAGGCCTACCAGAGGGGTGACTAACATGTAGTTAAGGGAAGGTTTAGGGACTGGTAAGTGGGGACACTTGCTCAGTCAGTGCGACGGTACCAGACCGCGCGCAGGTTCTGCAGTGGCAGACCCTAGACACATTTTACCCCGCTGCTTCGGTGGGTGGCACAACCAGTGCTGCAAGCCCACTAGCAGCATTTGGATATACGAGCCCTTGGCACCCCTGGTGCACTCTACTAGGGACTGATAGTAAACCAAATAAACCAAACGTGGAAGTCAATTCACATAATACATTTTACCATAGGGAGCACTTGCACTGTGGCACTGGATGGCAGTGGCACAGAGCCCTGAGCAGCTAACACCAACACAAAAACACATTGAGGCACAGACAAAAATGGAAGGGTGACCCACGCCAATGGTGCCAGGTCTAACACGTGTCCCCTCCAGCTGAAAAGTGGGGAGAACTACCCTACCCCAGGGAGTTCTGCATCACTAAGGCGGAAAAACCTGGACAGACCGTCAGCATTGGCGTGATCTGTGCCAGGGCGATGCTCCACCGTAAAGTCCATACCCTGTAGGGAGATGGACCACCTCAACAGTTTTGGGTTCTCACCCCTCATTTGCATCAACCATCTGAGGGGCCTGTGGTCGGTCTGAACCCGGAAGTGAGACCCAAACAAGTAGGGTCTTAGCTTCTTCAGCGCCCAGACCACAGCAAATGCTTCTCGTTCTATCGCACTCCACCTTTGTTCCCGGGGAAGTAGCCTCCTGCTAATAAAGGCTACGGGTTGGTCAAAGCCCTCCTCAGTGATCTGTGAGAGAACAGCCCCTACACCATGCTCTGATGCATCCGTCTGCACCAGGAACTCTTTGGAGAAGTCAGGAGCCAAGAGCACGGGCGCCGTGCACATGGCAGTTTTCAGGGTGTCGAAGGCTTTCTGACAGGTGTCAGTCCATATCACTTTTCTGGGCTGCTTCTTCGAAGTCAGCTCTGTCAAGGGGGCAACGATGCTGCCATACCCCTTGACAAACCTCCTGTAGTACCCGGTGAGTCCTAAGAAGGCCCTCACCTCCGTCTGGGTCTTTGGGGGCTCCCAAGCCAGGATGGTTTCAACTTTGGGTTGGAGGGGCGCCACCTGGCCGCTCCCCACTTGGTGTCCCAAGTACACCACTGAACCCTGCCCGATCTGACACTTGCTTGCCTTGATCGTGAGGCCTGCTTTGCGCAGCGCCATCAACACTTCCCAGAGATGTTGCAGGTGTCCTTCCCATGTGCCGCTGAACACTGCGATGTCATCCAGGTAGGCGGCGCTGAACTCGGCCAGCCCAGCCAACACCTGGTTGACCAACCTCTGGAAGGTGGCAGGGGCATTCTTCATCCCAAAGGGCATCACCCGGAACTGGTAATGCCCATCTGGCGTAGAGAATGCGGACCTCTCTTTGGCCCCATCAGTCAAGGCGATCTGCCAGTACCCAGACGTTAAGTCAAACGTGCTGAGGTACCGTGCAGCCCCTAACCGATCGATGAGCTCATCAGCTCTGGGGATGGGGTGCGCGTCAGTCTTCGTGACTGAGTTGAGTCCTCGGTAGTCCACACAGAACCGGAGTTCGGGCGTGGCACCCGGCGCTGCAGCCTTTGGGACCAAGACCACTGGGCTGGCCCAAGGACTGCTGGAGGACTCAACCACCCCTAGAGCCAGCATCTTCGAGACCTCCTCTTTGATGCAGGCCCTGACCCTGTCAGTTACCCGGTAGGCCTTGTGCTTCACAGGTAAGCTGTCTCCCGTATCCACATCATGGACGCACCAAGTTGTGATACCAGGAACCAGGGAGAACAGGTCGGGGAACTGCCCCAGCAGCTGGCGACAGTCACCCTGTTGCTCAGGGGTCAGGGTGGGTGAGAGGTTAACTCCATCCACTGACCCGTCGCGCTCTGAGGCGACCAAGAGGTCAGGAAGAGGCTCGGACTCCTCTTCCATTCCGTCATCGGTGGCCAAGAGCATGCCCACTTCGGACCTCTCCAAGTGGGGCTTCAGTCGATTGACATGTAGGACCCGTAAGGGGTTCCTAGGAGACCGCAAGTCCACCAAGTAGGTGACAGAACTCTTGCGCTCCACAATCTCAAAGGGTCCTGTCCACTTGTCTTGGAGTGCACAAGGCTCCACAGGGGCCAGGACCCACACTTTTTGGCCAGGTTGAAGCTCAACCAGAGTGGCATTCTGGTCGTACCACCGCTTCATTTCCTCCTGGCTGGCTTCCAGGTTTGCCTCAGCAAGTTGCCTGAAACGCCTAGTCTGGTTCCGGAAAGCCAGCATGTAACTGTATACATTCTGGGGAGGTTTCCTGGGAGATTGCTCCCAGCCTTCCTTGACCAGACTAAGAGGTCCTCGTACTGGGTGGCCGTACAAAAGCTCAAAGGGACTGAACCCTAGAGACTTTTGTGGCACCTCGCGGTACGCAAAGAGCAGGCATGGTAAGAGGACGTCCCACTTACGCCTCATGGGTTCCTCGAGACCCATAATCATGCCCTTCAGGGTTCGGTTGAAGCGCTCAACCAACCCGTTTCCTTGGGGATGGTAAGGTGTGGTGAACTTGTAGGTTACACCACACTCTTGCCAAAGGGACTTCATATATTTCGATATGAAGTTGGTCCCCCTGTCAGACACCACCTCTAGAGGGAATCCTACTCGTGAGAAAATTCCCATCAGTGCCCGTCCCACCACGGGGGCCGTCACTGTCCTCAGAGGGATGGCTTCAGGGTACCGGGTGGCATGGTCCACCAAGACCAGGATAAACCTGTTGCCCATGGCTGTCTTGGGGTCCAGTGGCCCCACAATGTCAATCCCCACCCGCTGGAATGGGGTACTGACCACAGGGAAAGGTTGGAGTGGAGCTCTCAGCTTCCTTCCACTCTTGCCACTTGCCTGGCAAGTCTGGCATGTCCTGCAGTGAGTGTCAGAACTCCTGCGCATTTGGGGCCAATAAAAGTGGGTGACAAGCCTTTCAAAGGTCTTGTCCTGCCCCAAATGTCCTGCTAACGGTACGTCGTGAGCCAGCCCCAGTAGGAAGGCTCTGAACTTCTGGGGTACCACCAGCGCACGGGCTGACCCAGGTTCAGCAACCTTAGGCTCGGAGTATAGGAGGTCATTCTCCCAGTAGATCAAGTGAGTTCCGGACTGATCACCATTGGCCTGGGCTGCAGCCTGCTGCCGCATACCCTCTAGAGAGGGGCACTCTTTCTGCTCCCTGCAGAATTCCTCCCTGGTGGGGCCTCCTTCTTGCTGCCAATGGGTCAGCTCAGGCAGGTCCCCCAGTTCGGCTATCTGTTCCCCGGTAGGCTCCAGGGCATCCCCCTCAAGGTCTGCTTCCTCCTGGGCCGTGGGAACGTCAGGAGCCGGATTCCAGTGCCTCCCTTGCCCTCTCTCTAAGGCCGGTTCCTGGGCCTCTCCCTCAGGCTCCAGGGTTCCTTCAACACCCCTACTGGCTGCCATCGACCGGGTGGTCACACACGCCCAATCAGGCAAGCCCACCATCCGCAGGTGAGTCGTCTTCTCCACCTTTTCCCAAGGGGAGCTCTCCAAATCGTTACCTAGGAGACAATCAACAGGCATGGCCTCTCTCACAGCCACTTGCAGAGTACCAGAGACCCCCCCCCACTCAAAGGGAACCTGAGCCATTGGACACTGACTCTCTGTGTTGTCAGCGTTGACAACACGGCAGAATGCGTGCGGGACAACCTGCTCTTGAGACACCAGGTGTTGCTTGACAGCAGTCACACTGGCTCCAGTATCTCTAAGAGCCCCCACCCTCTTGCCATTTATGGTCACCCACTGCCCATACTTTTGAGTATTGGGGGGCAGCTGGGCCTCAGCGACCATCTCACTGTCTCCTAATGAGACTAGGGTCATCTGTACGGGATCCCCCGCCCCTTGGACGTCTATCTCCCTCCCCAAGGCTACACTATTCACCTGCTTGGGGGGTGGGGCACCAGAGGGTGCTGGTTTACCATACAGGGGGCACTTGGGATCCACGGAAATGTGCCCCAGGTTGTTACACTTGTAACATCTGAGGGGCCCTCTTTGAACAGGGTTACCTGTCGGGGCCCCGGTCTGCTTCGGGGGTGGGGGTGGCTGAGAACCTTTCCCTTGGTTCCCTTGGGAATTACTTTGGGGCCCTTTGTAGAACTCCCTCTGTTTACCCTTGTCCCCCCCACTCTTCTGCTGGGGACCCTGAACACCTTTGGCGGGGCCTCCCACGGGACCCTTGTGGACCCTGGTGCTGATCCAGCGGTCCGCCTCCTCAGCAAGCTTCCTCGGGTTGGACAGCTTGCTATCGATCAGGTGTTGGCGTAGCTCAGGAAAACAATTATCCGACAAGTGCTCCCATGCGATTAAATCAAACAGCCCTTGGTAATCATCCACCTTGCTACCCTTCACCCAACCATCCAGCGCTCTGCAAAAAAAGGTCACATATTCTACATAAGTGGTACCAGGTTTCTTGGTGCAATCCCTAAATCTCTGTCTGTACAATTCAGGAGTCAACCCATACCTTGTCATAAGAGCCTCCTTCATGTGTGGATAGGATGTGTGGACCTCAGAGGGGAGGTCTAGCAGTGTGTCCCGCCCCTCACTCAGGAACCTTCCCCACAACCCCGCTCCCCAATCCTTCTCAGGGACCCGGTGGGAGGACATGGCTACTTCATAGGCCCTAAACCACTGCCCAATATCATCCTGCTTATAATATTCTTTGACTACATCTTTAGGAATGTGCACCCTTGACTCTGTTGAATTGCTGCCACCAGAGGGTGAGTTGTCTAAACTCCTGGCCTTGAGATCCAACTCCCTCATTTTTACCTCATGCTCCATGGCCAGTTTCTGCCTTTCTCTCTCCATTTGCAGTTTTGCCATCTCCACCTCGTGTGCTCGGGCGGCACTCCTGTCGGCCAACTCCTCTGGCGACAGGCCTCTGCTAGGCTCAAACACACCTTCGGGGGGTATCACCTCCCGGGCATTCTCTGGGAACTTTGATTCGTGCCAGGCTCTCAGTGCTGTCACGTACTGATCCTTGTTGCTTAGTCCACTTTGCTTGATTCTGTACTTGGAGAGATATCCCTTCAGGACATCATTTGTGCACTTCCTCAGTGCCTCGGGCTCCCAATCGATGTCATCTACTCCAGAGAATACAGAGGGCGCTCCGCCTCCGTTGACTGAGCTAGGCATGGTTTCTTAAGGTGGAGATTTTTCTTTAGCGACAACTGTCACTCAATCCGTGGCTGCGTTATAGGTCTGCTCTACGTGGTGATCAATAATTCACTGTATGTAAATCATAAATGCAAATTCGAAATCCCACCGCTGCCACCAATGTTAGAATGGGGAACCTCTGGTTGGCACAGGTAGGTACTTGTGACAAGCAGCGGTCCCTTCTTCTATTCAGGGCGAGGGAATTACCCCTTCAGAACAACCCCTGCTCACCCTATAGGTAGTGTGGCGCGAGCAGTCAGGGCTAAACTTCAGGGCGCTAGTCAGTTAAGCATTTATGATAACACACAGTAAATCACAACGATCCCCCACAAATGGACACCAGGCGTAAGTTGTATCAAAAATACGGCTGCTTTATATAAAAAATTCTTTGTTACGCAGGCATGTACAAGACCATCAATAACGGTTACGAAATGGAAGCCACCAGATGATAATTAGGCACTGTTCTTGTCTTTGGTAACTTATTCGATCACGAGCGCTTCACAGGGCTCGGTTGAGTCGGTCCAGTCACGCTGATGCACGGTGCACCCAGGGTACAGTGATACGGGGAAATCAGAACGTTGCGGACCCCGAGTCCGATAGAGAGTTCACTGTACCTGGGAACGTGCGATGTGCTTGGACGAGTCTTCAGGAGAGATGCAGGTTCTGCACCTCGTGGGTCTTCCGGATCAAGAATTCAGCGGGCGGCTCTCGGTAGACAGGTGCGGCCCAGGGCCTCCGACACGGACTGTGCGGGAGGTCACTGCGGAGGGCGGCACGGTCAGACTCAGGCTGGGAGGTGAAGCGGGGCGGCCGGATACGTTACGACGTACGGGCGGCCGTCCGAGGCTGGATTTCACTTCCCCACTAGAAATCCGGCGGGAGGGCGAAAGGGCACCAAGCGCGCTCCAGTAGCAGGCAGGTGACAGGGAAGCGGGACGGCCAGACTCGATGGGTCCAGAGCGACTCAGGTAGAGCGGGGCTCTCGGCGAGTGGAGGCGGCCAGGCTTCTGGGTGTCACGGCCCTAGGAGGGATGCGAAGGTGCGCAGGGCACTCCGGCGGGAGAAAGCACACGGCTCGAATTCTCAGACGAGCGGAGACACGGTGAACCCACTGGTCCTGGGGTTCAGTTCAGGGGGCAAGCTCTTCTTCCAAGCCCTTGGAGATAGTTGAAGAACAAAGTGCAAAAGTCTCTTTCAGTCTTTTTCCTCTCCTCCCTTAGCAAGGCACCTACTGCAGGCCAGTCCCTCAGGTCAGGGAAAGTTACTCCTCCTTCAGCTTCTTCCAGGTCCTTCTAGTCGGGCAGAGTTCCTTCGTGGTTCAATCTGGATCTGATTTCTTAGGAGCCAGGCTCCTACTTTTATACAGGGATTCTTTTGTTCTTTAGCGCCAGGGGGGCCTGGGCCTGGCTCAGTCCAGTTTTGGAGCACTCTGTTGTGGTGACTCGGCTTGTTCCTTTCAGCAGCAGGGCAGAGACATCAGCCGCTCCACAGGGGGCGGCGCCGGCTTTGTGGTGGCAGAGCACAGGTCTATTCAAGAGTCAGGGTGCACTCCTCCCACCCATCCTGGGGTAATCTCCCTACCCACCACCTGGCAGCCAACCTGTCTCCTGGAATCCCCCAGCCCTGCTCCTGTACTGTTGCTAGGCAGAACACACACACACAGCAGAGGCAGACTGAGATGGTTAGGCACGCAAAGGCTAACTTTCTAAAAGTAGCATTTGCAAACCCAGGATATTAAAATAACCTTTACTAAAAGACGTATTTTATAATCCTGAGTTCAGGCATACTAAACATGACTTTCTACCATGCTCTCTGAGTCCACTGGGGTCACAGCGTGTAGCGATCCCAGCAGCCCATTCTGGCCTATGGAGAGCAGGTAGCCTTCAATAGTGAAAAACGAAAATGGCTGTAATTCACTATTAAGACATGCCACACACATCAGGGCATGTCCTACCTTACACCTACAATGCACCCTGCGCTCAGGCCTACCAGAGGGGTGACTAACATGTAGTTAAGGGAAGGTTTAGGGACTGGTAAGTGGGGACACTTGCTCAGTCAGTGCGACGGTACCAGACCGCGCGCAGGTTCTGCAGTGGCAGACCCTAGACACATTTTACCCCGCTGCTTCGGTGGGTGGCACAACCAGTGCTGCAAGCCCACTAGCAGCATTTGGATATACGAGCCCTTGGCACCCCTGGTGCACTCTACTAGGGACTGATAGTAAACCAAATAAACCAAACGTGGAAGTCAATTCACATAATACATTTTACCATAGGGAGCACTTGCACTGTGGCACTGGATGGCAGTGGCACAGCGCCCTGAGCAGCTAACACCAACACAAAAACACATTGAGGCACAGACAAAAATGGAAGGGTGACCCACGCCAATGGTGCCAGGTCTAACACTTAGCTATTAGGCCAGAGTAAGAGTTAAGACCTTAACCATTAGGCCAGAGTACGAGTCTAAGACCTTAACCATTAGGCTAGAGTACGAGTCTAAGACCTTAGCTATTAGGCCAGAGTAAGGGTTAAGACCTTAGCTAGTAGGCCAGAGTAAGAGTTAAGACCTTAGCTATTAAGCCAGAGTAAGAGTTAAGAGCTTAACCATTAGGCCAGAGTAAGAGTTAAGACGTTAACCTGTAGGCCAGAGTAAGAGTTAATACCTTAACCAGTAGGCCAGAGTACGAGTCTAAGACCTTAGCTATTAGGCCAAAGTAAGAGTTAAGACCTTAGCTATTAGGCCAGAGTAAGAGTTAAGACCTAACCAGTAGGCCAGAGTAAGAGTTAAGACCTTAGCTATTAGGCCAGAGTAAGAATTAAGACCTTAACCAGTAGGCCAAAGTACGAGTCTAAGACCTTAGCTATTAGGCCAGAGTAAGAGTTAAGACCTTAACCAGTAGGCCAGAGTACGAGTCTAAAACCTTAGCTATTAGCCCAGAGTAAGTGTTAAGACCTTAACCAGTAAGCCAGAGTAAGAGTTAAGACCTTAACCAGTAGGCCTGAGTAAGAGGTAAGACCTTAACCTGTAGGCCATAGTACGAGTCTAAGACCTTAGCTATGAGGCCAGAGTAAGAGTTAAGACCTTAGCTATTAGGCCAGAGTAGGAGTCTAAGACCTTAACCAGTAGGCCAGAGTAAGAGTTAAGACCTTAGCCATTAGGCCAGAGTAAGAGTTAATCCCTTAACCAGTAGGCCAGAGTAAGAGTTAAGACCTTAACCAGTAGGCCAGAGTAAGAGTCTAAGACCTTAGCAATTAGGCCAGAGTAAGAGTTAAGACCTTAGCAATTAGGCCAGAGTAGGAGTCTAAGACCTTAACCAGTAGGCCAGAGGAAGAGTTAAGACCTTAGCCATTAGGCCAGAGTAAGAGTTAATCCCTTAACCAGTAGGCCAGAGTAAGAGTTAAGACCTTAACCAGTAGGCCAGAGTAAGAGTTAAGACCTTAACCAGTAGGCCAGAGTAAGAGTCTAAGACCTTAACCAATAGGCCAGAGTATGACTCTAAGACCTTAGCTATTAGGCCAGAGTAAGTGTTAAGACCTTAACCAGTAGGCCAGAGTAAGAGTTAAGACCTTAGCTATTAGGCCAGAGTAAGAGTTAAGACCTTAACCAGTAGGCCAAAGTACGAGTCTAAGACCTTAGCTATTAGGCCAGAGTACGAGTCTAAGACCTTAACCATTAGGCCAGAGTACAAGTCTAAGACCTTAGCTATTAGGCCAGAATAAGAGTTAAGACCTTAGCTATTAGGCCAGAGTAAGAGTTAAGACCTTAACCTTTAGGACAGAGTACGAGTCTAAGACCTTAGCTATTAGGCCAGAGTAAGAGTTAAGACCTTAACCTGTAGGCCATAGTATGAGTCTAAGACCTTAGCTATTAGGCCAGAGTAAGAGTTAAGACCTTAGCTTTTAGGCCAGAGTTAGAGTTAAGACCTTAACCAGTAGGCCAGAGTACGAGTCTAATTCCTTAGCTATTAGTTCAGAGTACGAGTTAAGATCTTAGCTATTAGGCCAGAGTAAGAGTTAAGACCTTAGCTATTAGGCTAGAGTAAGAGTTAAGACCTTAACCAGTAGGCCAGAGTAAGAGTTAAGACCTTAACCTGTAGGCCAGAGTAAGAGTCTAAGACCTTAACCAGTAGGCCAGAGTAAGAGTTAAGACCTTAACCTGTAGGCCAGAGTAAGAGTCTAAGACCTTTACCAGTAGGCCAGAGTAAGAGTTAAGACCTTAACCATTAGGCCAGAGTAAGAGTTAAGACCTTAACCATTAGGCCAGAGTAAGAGTCCAAGACCTTAGCTATTAGGCCAGAGTAAGAGTTAAGACCTTAACTAGTAGGCCAGAGTAAGAGTTAAGACCTTAGCTATTAGGCCAGAGTACGAGTCTAAGACCTTAGCTATTAGGCCAGAGTAAGAGTTAAGACCTTAATCATTAGGCCAGGGTACGGGTTTAAAACCTCAGCTATTAGGCCAGAGTACGAGTCTAAGACCTTAGCTATTAGGCCAGAGTAAGAGTTAAGACCTTAGCTATTAGGCCAGAGTACGAGTCAAAGACCTTAGCTATTAGGCCAGAGTAAGAGTTAAGACCTTAACCATTAGGCCAGAGTACGAGTCTAAGACCTTAACCATTAGGCTAGAGTACGAGTCTAAGACCTTAGCTATTAGGCCAGAGTAAGGGTTAAGACCTTAGCTAGTAGGCCAGAGTAAGAGTTAAGACCTTAGCTATTAAGCCAGAGTAAGAGTTAAGAGCTTAACCATTAGGCCAGAGTAAGAGTTAAGACCTTAACCTGTAGGCCAGAGTAAGAGTTAATACCTTAACAAGTAGGCCAGAGTAAGAGTTAAGACCTTAGCTATTAGGGCAGAGTAAGAGTTAAGACCTTAACCATTAGGCCAGAGTAAGAGTTAAGACCTTAACCAGTAGGCCAGAGTAAGAGTTAAGACCTTAACCAGTAGGCCAGAGTAAAAGTCTAAGACCT
Organism: Triturus cristatus; assembly: GCF_964204655.1. NCBI lineage: Eukaryota > Metazoa > Chordata > Amphibia > Caudata > Salamandridae > Triturus > Triturus cristatus. The sequence continues at coordinate 68,105 of NW_028188346.1, forward strand.
TAGCAATTAGGCCAGAGTAAGAGTTAAGACCTTAGCTATTAGGCCAGAGTAAGAGTTAAGACCTTAACCAGTAGGCCAGAGTAAGAGTTAAGACCTTAGCTATTAGGCCAGAGTAAGAAGTAAGACCTTAACCAGTAGGCCAAAGTACGAGTCTAAGACCTTAGCTATTAGGCCAGAGTAAGAGTTAAGACCTTAACCAGTAGGCCAGAGTACGAGTCTAAAACCTTAGCTATTAGGCCAGAGTAAGTGTTAAGACCTTAACCAGTAGGCCAGAGTAAGAGTTAAGACCTTAACCATTAGGCCAGAGTACGAGTCTAAGACCTTAACCATTAGGCCAGAGTACGAGTCTAAGACCTTAGCTATTAGGCCAGAATAAGAGTTAAGACCCTAGCTATTAGGCCAGAGTAAGAGTTAAGACCTTAACCTTTAGGCCAGAGTACGAGTCTAAGACCTTAGCTATTAGGCCAGAGTAAGAGTTAAGACCTTAACCTGTAGGGCATAGTACAAGTCTAAGACCTTAGCTATTAGGCCAGAGTAAGAGTTAAGACCTTAGCTATTAGGCCAGAGTAAGAGTTAAGACCTTAACCAGTAGGCCAGAGTACGAGTCTAAGACCTTAGCTATTAGGCCAGAGTATGAGTTAAGACCTTAGCTATTAAGCCAGAGTAAGAGTTAAGACCTTAACCATTAGGCCAGAGTAAGAGTTAAGACCTTAACCTGTAGGCCAGAGTAAGAGTTAAGACCTTAACACGGAGGCCAGAGTAAGAGTTAAGACCTTAGCTATTAGGCCAGAGTAAGAGTTAAGACCTTAACCATTAGGCCAGAGTAAGAGTTAAGACCTTAACCAGTAGGCCAGAGTAAGAGTTAAGACCTTAACCAGTAGGCCAGAGTAAGAGTCTAAGACCTTAAGCATTAGGCCAGAGTATGAGTCTAAGACCTTAGCTATTAGGCCAGAGTAAGAGTTAAGACCTTAACCAGTAGGCCAGAGTACGAGTCTAAGACCTTAGCTATTAGGCCAGAGTAAGAGTTAAGACCTTAGCTATTAGGCCAGAGTAAGAGTTAAGACCTTAACCAGTAGGCCAGGGTAAGAGTCTAAGACCTTAACCATTAGGCCAGGGTACGAGTCTAAGACCTTAGCTATTAGGCCAGAGTAAGAGTTAAGACCTTAACCTTTAGGCCAGAGTACGAGTCTAAGACCTTAGCTATTAGGCCAGAGTAAGAGTTAAGACCTTAACCTGTAGGCCATAGTATGAGTCTAAGACCTTAGCTATTAGGCCAGAGTAAGAGTTAAGACCTTAGCTATTAGGCCAGAGTAAGAGTTAAGACCTTAACCAGTAGGCCAGAGTACGAGTCTAAGACTTTATCTATTAGGCCAGAGTATGAGTTAAGACCTTAGCTATTATGCCAGAGAAAGAGTTAAGACCTAAGCTATTAGGCCAGAGTAAGAGTTAAGACCTTAACCAGTAGGCCAAAGTACGAGTCTAAGACCTTAGCTATTAGGCAAGAGTAAGAGTTAAGACCTTAACCAGTAGGCCAGAGTACGAGTCTAAGACCTTAGCTATTAGGCCAGAGTAAGAGTTAAGACCTTAGCTATTAGGCCAGAGTAAGAGTTAAGACCTTAGCTACTAAGCCAGAGTAAGAGTTAAGACCTTAACCATCAGGCCAGAGTAAGAGTTAAGACCTTAACCTGTAGGCCAGAGTAAGAGTTAAGTCCTTAACAAGTAGGCCAGAGTAAGAGTTAAGACCTTAGCTATTAGGCCAGAGTAAGAGTTAAGACCTTAGCTATTAAGCCAGAGTAAGAGTTAAGACCTTAACCATTACGCCAGAGTACGAGTCTAAGACCTTAGCTATTAGGCCAGAGTAAGAGTTAAGACCTTAACCAGTAGGCCAGAGTAAGAGTTAAGACCTTAGCTATTAGGCCAGAGTAAGAGTTAAGACCTTAGCGATTATGCCAGAGTAAGAGTTAAGACCTTAACCTGTAGGCAGTAGTACGAGTCTAAGACCTTAGCTATTAGGCCAGAGTAAGAGTTAAGACCTTAACCATTATGCCAGAGTACTAGTCTAAGACCTTAGCTATTAGGCCAGAGTAAGAGTTAAGACCTTAGCTATTAGGCCAGAGTAAGAGTTAAGACCTTAACCATTAGGCCAGAGTAAGAGTTAAGACCTTAACCAGTAGGCCAGAGTAAGAGTTAAGACCTTAACCAGTAGGCCAGAGTAAGAGTCTAAGACCTTAAGCATTAGGCCAGAGTATGAGTCTAAGACCTTAGCTATTAGGCCAGAGTAAGAGTTAAGACCTTAACCAGTAGGCCAGAGTAAGAGTTAAGACCTTAACCAGTAGGCCAGAGTACGAGACTAAGACCTTAGCTATTAGGCCAGAGTAAGAGTTAAGACCTTAGCTATTAGGCCAGAGTAAGAGTTAAGACCTTAACTAGTAGGCCAGAGTAAGAGTTAAGACCTTAGCTATTAGGCCAGAGTAAGAGTTAAGACCTTAGCTATTAGGCCAGAGTAAGAGTTAAGACCTTAACCAGTAGGCCAGAGTAAGAGTTAAGACCTTAACCAGTAGGCCTGAGTAAGAGTTAAGACCTTAACCTGTAGGCCATAGTACGAGTCTAAGACCTTAGCTATTAGGCCAGAGTAAGAGTTAAGACCTTAGCTATTAGGCCAGAGTAGGAGTCTAAGACCTTAACCAGTAGGCCAGAGTAAGAGTTAAGACCTTAGCCATTAGGCCAGAGTAAGAGTTAAGACCTTAGCAATTAGGCCAGAGTAGGAGTCTAAGACCTTAACCAGTAGGCCAGAGGAAGAGTTAAGACCTTAGCCATTAGGCCAGAGTAAGAGTTAATCCCTTAACCAGTAGGCCAGAGTAAGAGTTAAGACCTTAACCAGTAGGCCAGAGTAAGAGTTAAGACCTTAACCAGTAGGCCAGAGTAAGAGTCTAAGACCTTAACCATTAGGCCAGAGTATGAGTCTAAGACCTTAGATATTAGGCCAGAGTAAGAGTTAAGACCTTAACCAGTAGGCCAGAGTAAGAGTTAAGACCTTAGCTATTAGGCCAGAGTAAGAGTTAAGACCTTAACCAGTAGGCCAAAGTACGAGTCTAAGACCTTAGCTATTAGGCCAGAGTACGAGTCTAAGACCTTAACCATTAGGCCAGAGTACAAGTCTAAGACCTTAGCTATTAGGCCAGAATAAGAGTTAAGACCTTAGCTATTAGGCCAGAGTAAGAGTTAAGACCTTAGCTATTAGGCCAGAGTAAGAGTTAAGACCTTAACCTGTAGGCCATAGTACGAGTCTAAGACCTTAGCTATTAGGCCAGAGTAAGAGTTAAGACCTTAGCTTTTAGGCCAGAGTAAGAGTTAAGACCTTAACCAGTAGGCCAGAGTACGAGTCTAATACCTTAGCTATTAGGCCAGAGTACGAGTTAAGATCTTAGCTATTAGGCCAGAGTAAGAGTTAAGACCTTAGCTATTAGGCTAGAGTAAGAGTTAAGACCTTAACCAGTAGGCCAGAGTAAGAGTTAAGACCTTAACCTGTAGGCCAGAGTAAGAGTCTAAGACCTTAACCAGTAGGCCAGAGTAAGAGTTAAGACCTTAACCTGTAGGCCAGAGTAAGAGTCTAAGACCTTTACCAGTAGGCCAGAGTAAGAGTTAAGACCTTAACCATTAGGCCAGAGTAAGAGTTAAGACCTTAACCATTAGGCCAGAGTAAGAGTCTAAGACCTTAGCTATTAGGCCAGAGTAAGAGTTAAGACCTTAACCAGTAGGCCAGAGTAAGAGTTAAGACCTTAGCTATTAGGCCAGAGTACGAGTTTAAGACCTTAGCTATTAGGCCAGAGTAAGAGTTAAGACCTTAACCAGTAGGCCAGAGAAAGAGTTAAGACCTTAACCTGTAGGCCACAGTACGAGTCCAAGACCTTAGCTATTAGGCCAGAGTAAGAGTTAAGACCTTAATCATTAGGCCAGGGTACGAGTTTAAAACCTCAGCTATTAGGCCAGAGTACGAGTCTAAGACCTTAGCTATTAGGCCAGAGTAAGAGTTAAGACCTTAGCTATTAGGCCAGAGTACGAGTCAAAGACCTTAGCTATTAGGCCAGAGTAAGAGTTAAGACCTTAACCATTAGGCCAGAGTACGAGTCTAAGACCTTAACCATTAGGCTAGAGTACGAGGCTAAGACCTTAGCTATTAGGCCAGAGTAAGGGTTAAGACCTTAGCTAGTAGGCCAGAGTAAGAGTTAAGACCTTAGCTATTAAGCCAGAGTAAGAGTTAAGAGCTTAACCATTAGGCCAGAGTAAGAGTTAAGACCTTAACCTGTAGGCCAGAGTAAGAGTTAATACCTTAACAAGTAGGCCAGAGTAAGAGTTAAGACCTTAGCTATTAGGCCAGAGTAAGAGTTAAGACCTTAAACATTAGGCCAGAGTAAGAGTTAAGACCTTAACCAGTAGGCCAGAGTAAGAGTTAAGACCTTAACCAGTAGGCCAGAGTAAGAGTCTAAGACCTTAACCATTAGGCCAGAGTACGAGTCTAAGACCTTAGCTATTAGGCCAGAGTAAGAGTTAAGACCTTAACCAGTAGGCCAGAGTAAGAGTTAAGACCTTAACCAGTAGGCCAGAGTACGAGTCTAAGACCTCAGCTATTAGGCCAAAGTAAGAGTTAAGACCTTAGCTATTAGGCCAGAGTAAGAGTTAAGACCTAACCAGTAGGCCAGAGTAAGAGTTAAGACCTTAGCTATTAGGCCAGAGTAAGAAGTAAGACCTTAACCAGTAGGCCAAAGTACGAGTCTAAGACCTTAGCTATTAGGCCAGAGTAAGAGTTAAGACCTTAACCAGTAGGCCAGAGTACGAGTCTAAAACCTTAGCTATTAGGCCAGAGTAAGTGTTAAGACCTTAACCAGTAGGCCAGAGTAAGAGTTAAGACCTTACCCATTAGGCCAGAGTACGAGTCTAAGACCTTAACCATTAGGCCAGAGTACGAGTCTAAGACCTTAGCTATTAGGCCAGAATAAGAGTTAAGACCCTAGCTATTAGGCCAGAGTAAGGGTTAAGACCTTAACCTTTAGGCCAGAGTACGAGTCTAAGACCTTAACCAGTAGGCCAGAGGAAGAGTTAGGACCTTAGCCATTAGGCCAGAGTAAGAGTTAATCCCTTAACCAGTAGGCCAGAGTAAGAGTTAAGACCTTAACCAGTAGGCCAGAGTAAGAGTTCAGATCTTAGCTATTAAGCCAGAGTAAGAGTTAAGACCTTAACCATTAGGCCAGAGTAAGAGTTAAGACCTTAACCTGTAGGCCAGAGTAAGAGTTAAGACCTTAACAAGTAGGCCAGAGTAAGAGTTAAGACCTTAGCTATTAGGCCAGAGTAAGAGTTAAGACCTTAACCATTAGGCCAGAGTAAGAGTTAAGACCTTAACCAGTAGGCCAGAGTAAGAGTTAAGACCTTAACCAGTAGGCCAGAGTAAGAGTCTAAGACCTTAAGCATTAGGCCAGAGTATGAGTCTAAGACCTTAGCTATTAGGCCAGAGTAAGAGTTAAGACCTTAACCAGTAGGCCAGAGTACGAGTCTAAGACCTTAGCTATTAGGCCAGAGTAAGAGTTAAGACCTTAACCAGTAGGCCAGGGTAAGAGTCTAAGACCTTAGCCATTAGGCCAGGGTACGAGTCTAAGACCTTAGCTATTAGGCCAGAGTAAGAGTTAAGACCTTAACCTTTAGGCCAGAGTACGAGTCTAAGACCTTAGCTATTAGGCCAGAGTAAGAGTTAAGACCTTAACCTGTAGGCCATAGTATGAGTCTAAGACCTTAGCTATTAGGCCAGAGTAAGAGTTAAGACCTTAGCTATTAGGCCAGAGTAAGAGTTAAGACCTTAACCAGTAGGCCAGAGTACGAGTCTAAGACCTTAGCTATTAGGCCAGAGTATGAGTTAAGACCTTAGCTATTAGGCCAGAGAAAGAGTTAAGACCTAAGCTATTAGGCCAGAGTCAGAGTTAAGACCTTAACCAGTAGTCCAAACTACGAGTCTAAGACCTTAGCTATTAGGCCAGAGTAAGAGTTAAGACCTTAACCAGTAGGCCAGAGTACGATTCTAAGACCTTTGCTATTAGGCCAGAGTAAGAGTTAAGACCTTAGCTATTAGGCCAGAGTAAGAGTTAAGACCTTAGCTACTAAGCCAGAGTAAGAGTTAAGACCTTAACCATTAGGCCAGAGTAAGAGTTAAGACCTTAACCAGTAGGCCTGAGTAAGAGTTAAGACCTTAACCTGTAGGCCATAGTACGAGTCTAAGACCTTAGCTATTAGGCCAGAGTAAGAGTTAAGACCTTAGCTATTAGGCCAGAGTAGGAGTCTAAGACCTTAACCAGTAGGCCAGAGTAAGAGTTAAGACCTTAGCCATTAGGCCAGAGTAAGAGTTAAGACCTTAGCAATTAGGCCAGAGTAGGAGTCTAAGACCTTAACCAGTAGGCCAGAGGAAGAGTTAAGACCTTAGCCATTAGGCCAGAGTAAGAGTCATAGACCTTAGCAAATAGGCCAGAGTAAGAGTTAATCCCTTAACCAGTAGGCCAGAGTAAGAGTTAAGACCTTAACCAGTAGGCCAGAGTAAGAGTTAAGACCTTAACCAGTAGGCCAGAGTAAGAGTCTAAGACCTTAACCATTAGGCCAGAGTATGAGTCTAAGACCTTAGCTATTAGGCCAGAGTAAGAGTTAAGACCTTAACCAGTAGGCCAGAGTAAGAGTTAAGACCTTAGCTATTAGGCCAGAGTAAGAGTTAAGACCTTAGCTATTAGGCCAGAGTAAGAGTTAAGACCTTAGCTATTAAGCCAGAGTAAGAGTTAAGACCTTAACCATTACGCCAGAGTACAAGTCTAAGACCTTAGCTATTAGGCCAGAGTAAGAGTTAAGACCTTAACCAGTAGGCCAGAGTAAGAGTTAAGACCTTAGCTATTAGGCCAGAGTAAGAGTTAAGACCTTAACCTGTAGGCAGTAGTACGAGTCTAAGACCTTAGCTATTAGGCCAGAGTAAGAGTTAAGACCTTAACCATTATGCCAGAGTACTAGTCTAAGACCTTAGCTATTAGGCCAGAGTAAGAGTTAAGACCTTAGCTATTAGGCCAGAGTAAGAGTTAAGACCTTAACCATTAGGCCAGAGTAAGAGTTAAGACCTTAACCAGAAGGCCAGAGTAAGAGTTAAGACCTTAACCAGTAGGCCAGAGTAAGAGTCTAAGACCTTAAGCATTAGGCCAGAGTATGAGTCTAAGACCTTAGCTATTAGGCCAGAGTAAGAGTTAAGACCTTAACCAGTAGGCCAGAGTAAGAGTTAAGACCTTAACCAGTAGGCCAGAGTACGAGACTAAGACCTTAGCTATTAGGCCAGAGTAAGAGTTAAGACCTTAGCTATTAGGCCAGAGTAAGAGTTAAGACCTTAACCAGTAGGCCAGAGTAAGAGTTAAGACCTTAGCTATTAGGCCAGAGTAAGAGTTAAGACCTTAGCTATTAGGCCAGAGTAAGAGTTAAGACCTTAACCAGTAGGCCAGAGTAAGAGTTAAGACCTTAACCAGTAGGCCTGAGTAAGAGTTAAGACCTTAACCTGTAGGCCATAGGACGAGTCTAAGACCTTAGCTATTAGGCCAGAGTAAGAGTTAAGACCTTAGCTATTAGGCCAGAGTAGGAGTCTAAGACCTTAACCAGTAGGCCAGAGTAAGAGTTAAGACCTTAGCCATTAGGCCAGAGTAAGAGTTAATCCCTTAACCAGTAGGCCAGAGTAAGAGTTAAGACCTTAGCTATTAGGCCAGAGTAAGAGTTAAGACCTTAGCTATTAGGCCAGAGTAAGAGTTAAGACCTTAACCAGTAGGCCAGAGTAAGAGTTAAGACCTTAACCAGTAGGCCTGAGTAAGAGTTAAGACCTTAACCTGTAGGCCATAGTACGAGTCTAATACCTTAGCTATTAGGCCAGAGTAAGAGTTAAGACCTTAGCTATTAGGCCAGAGTAGGAGTCTAAGACCTTAACCAGTAGGCCAGAGTAAGAGTTAAGACCTTAGCCATTAGGCCAGAGTAAGAGTTAAGACCATAGCAATTAGGCCAGAGTAGGAGTCTAAGACCTTAACCAGTAGGCCAGAGGAAGAGTTGAGACCTTAGCCATTAGGCCAGAGTAAGAGTTAATCCTTTAACCAGTAGGCCAGAGTAAGAGTTAAGACCTTAACCAGTAGGCCAGAGTAAGAGTTAAGACCTTAACCAGTAGGCCAGAGTAAGAGTCTAAGACCTTAACCATTAGGCCAGAGTATGAGTCTAAGACCTTAGCTATTAGGCCAGAGTAAGAGTTAAGACCTTAACCAGTAGGCCAGAGTAAGAGTTAAGACCTTAGCTATTAGGCCAGAGTAAGAGTTAAGACCTTAACCAGTAGGCCAAAGTACGAGTCTAAGACCTTAGCTATTAGGCCAGAGTACGAGTCTAAGACCTTAACCATTAGGCCAGAGTACAAGTCTAAGACCTTAGCTATTAGGCCAGAATAAGAGTTAAGACCTTAGCTATTAGGCCAGAGTAAGAGTTAAGACCTTAACCTTTAGGACAGAGTACGAGTCTAAGACCTTAGCTATTAGGCCAGAGTAAGAGTTAAGACCTTAACCTGTAGGCCATAGTGCGAGTCTAAGACCTTAGCTATTAGGCCAGAGTAAGAGTTAAAACCTTAGCTTTTAGGCCAGAGTAAGAGTTAAGACCTTAACCAGTAGGCCAGAGTACGAGTCTAATACCTTAGCTATTAGGCCAGAGTACGAGTTAAGATCTTAGCTCTTAGGCCAGAGTAAGAGTTAAGACCTTAGCTATTAGGCTAGAGTAAGAGTTAAGACCTTAACCAGTAGGCCAGAGTAAGAGTTAAGACCTTAACCTGTAGGCCAGAGTAAGAGTCTAAGACCTTAACCAGTAGGCCAGAGTAAGAGTTAAGACCTTAACCTGTAGGCCAGAGTAAGAGTCTAAGACCTTTACCAGTAGGCCAGAGTAAGAGTTAAGACCTTAACCATTAGGCCAGAGTAAGAGTTAAGACCTTAACCATTAGGCCAGAGTAAGAGTCTAAGACCTTAGCTATTAGGCCAGAGTAAGAGTTAAGACCTTAACCAGTAGGCCAGAGTAAGAGTTAAGACCTTAGCTATTAGGCCAGAGTAAGAGTTAAGACCTTAACCAGTAGGCCAGAGTAAGAGTTAAGACCTTAACCAGTAGGCCTGAGTAAGAGTTAAGACCTTAACCTGTAGGCCATAGTACGAGTCTAAGACCTTAGCTATTAGGCCAGAGTAAGAGTTAAGACCTTAGCTATTAGGCCAGAGTAGGAGTCTAAGACCTTAACCAGTAGGCCAGAGTAAGAGTTAAGACCTTAGCCATTAGGCCAGAGTAAGAGTTAAGACCTTAGCAATTAGGCCAGAGTAGGAGTCTAAGACCTTAACCAGTAGGCCAGAGGAAGAGTTAAGACCTTAACCAGTAGGCCAGAGTAAGAGTCTAAGGCCTTAACCATTAGGCCAGAGTATGAGTCTAAGACCTTAGCTATTAGGCCAGAGTAAGAGTTAAGACCTTAACCAGTAGGCCAGAGTAAGAGTTAAGACCTTAGCTATTAGGCCAGAGTAAGAGTTAAGACCTTAACCAGTAGGCCAAAGTACGAGTCTAAGACCTTAGCTATTAGGCCAGAGTACGAGTCTAAGACCTTAACCATTAGGCCAGAGTACAAGTCTAAGACCTTAGCTATTAGGCCAGAGTAAGAGTTAAGACCTTAGCTTTTAGGCCAGAGTAAGAGTTAAGACCTTAACCAGTAGGCCAGAGTACGAGTCTAATACCTTAGCTATTAGGCCAGAGTACGAGTTAAGATCTTAGCTATTAGGCCAGAGTAAGAGTCAAGACCTTAGCTATTAGGCTAGAGTAAGAGTTAAGACCTTAACCAGTAGGCCAGAGTAAGAGTTAAGACCTTAACCTGTAGGCCAGAGTAAGAGTCTAAGACCTTAACCAGTATGCCAGAGTAAGAGTTAAGACCTTAACCTGTAGGCCAGAGTAAGAGTCTAAGACCTTTACCAGTAGGCCAGAGTAAGAGTTAAGACCTTAACCATTAGGCCAGAGTAAGAGTTAAGACCTTAACCATTAGGCCAGAGTAAGAGTCTAAGACCTTAGCTATTAGGCCAGAGTAAGAGTTAAGACCTTAACCGGTAGGCCAGAGTAAGAGTTAAGACCTTAGCTATTAGGCCAGAGTACGAGTTTAAGACCTTAGCTATTAGGCCAGAGTAAGAGTTAAGACCTTAACCAGTAGGCCAGAGAAAGAGTTAAGACCTTAACCTGTAGGCCACAGTACGAGTCTAAGACCTTAGCTATTAGGCCAGAGTAAGAGTTAAGACCTTAATCATTAGGCCAGGGTACGAGTTTAAAACCTCAGCTATTAGGCCAGAGTACGAGTCTAAGACCTTAGCTATTAGGCCAGAGTAAGAGTTAAGACCTTAGCTATTAGGCCAGAGTACGAGTCAAAGACCTTAGCTATTAGGCCAGAGTAAGAGTTAAGACCTTAACCATTAGGCCAGAGTACGAGTCTAAGACCTTAACCATTAGGCTAGAGTACGAGTCTAAGACCTTAGCTATTAGGCAAGAGTAAGGGTTAAGACCTTAGCTAGTAGGCCAGAGTAAGAGTTAAGACCTTAGCTATTAAGCCAGAGTAAGAGTTAAGAGCTTAACCATTAGGCCAGAGTAAGAGTTAAGACCTTAACCTGTAGGCCAGAGTAAGAGTTAATACCTTAACAAGTAGGCCAGAGTAAGAGTTAAGACCTTAGCTATGAGGCCAGAGTAAGAGTTAAGACCTTAACCATTAGGCCAGAGTAAGAGTTAAGACCTTAACCAGTAGGCCAGAGTAAGAGTTAAGACCTTAACCAGTAGGCCAGAGTAAGAGTCCAAGACCTTAACCATTAGGCCAGAGTACGAGTCTAAGACCTTAGCTATTAGGCCAGAGTAAGAGTTAAGACCTTAACCAGTAGGCCAGAGTAAGAGTTAAGACCTTAACCAGTAGGCCAGAGTACGAGTCTAAGACCTTAGCTATTAGGCCAAAGTAAGAGTTAAGACCTTAGCTATTAGGCCAGAGTAAGAGTTAAGACCTAACCAGTAGGCCAGAGTAAGAGTTAAGACCTTAACCTGTAGGCCAGAGTAAGAGTCTAAGACCTTAACCAGTAGGCCAGAGTAAGAGTTAAGACCTTAACCTGTAGGCCAGAGTAAGAGTCTAAGACATTTACCAGTAGGCCAGAGTAAGAGTTAAGACCTTAACCATTAGGCCAGAGTAAGAGTTAAGACCTTAACCATTAGGCCAGAGTAAGAGTCTAAGACCTTAGCTATTAGGCCAGAGTAAGAGTTAAGACCTTAACCAGTAGGCCAGAGTAAGAGTTAAGACCTTAGCTATTAGGCCAGAGTAAGAGTTAAGACCTTAACCAGTAGGCCAGAGTAAGAGTTAAGACCTTAACCAGTAGGCCTGAGTAAGAGTTAAGACCTTAACCTGTAGGCCATAGTACGAGTCTAAGACCTTAGCTATTAGGCCAGAGTAAGAGTTAAGACCTTAGCTATTAGGCCAGAGTAGGAGTCTAAGACCTTAACCAGTAGGCCAGAGTAAGAGTTAAGACCTTAGCCATTAGGCCAGAGTAAGAGTTAAGACCTTAGCAATTAGGCCAGAGTAGGAGTCTAAGACCTTAACCAGTAGGCCAGAGGAAGAGTTAAGACCTTAACCAGTAGGCCAGAGTAAGAGTCTAAGGCCTTAACCATTAGGCCAGAGTATGAGTCTAAGACCTTAGCTATTAGGCCAGAGTAAGAGTTAAGACCTTAACCAGTAGGCCAGAGTAAGAGTTAAGACCTTAGCTATTAGGCCAGAGTAAGAGTTAAGACCTTAACCAGTAGGCCAAAGTACGAGTCTAAGACCTTAGCTATTAGGCCAGAGTACGAGTCTAAGACCTTAACCATTAGGCCAGAGTACAAGTCTAAGACCTTAGCTATTAGGCCAGAGTAAGAGTTAAGACCTTAGCTTTTAGGCCAGAGTAAGAGTTAAGACCTTAACCAGTAGGCCAGAGTACGAGTCTAATACCTTAGCTATTAGGCCAGAGTACGAGTTAAGATCTTAGCTATTAGGCCAGAGTAAGAGTCAAGACCTTAGCTATTAGGCTAGAGTAAGAGTTAAGACCTTAACCAGTAGGCCAGAGTAAGAGTTAAGACCTTAACCTGTAGGCCAGAGTAAGAGTCTAAGACCTTAACCAGTAGGCCAGAGTAAGAGTTAAGACCTTAACCTGTAGGCCAGAGTAAGAGTCTAAGACCTTTACCAGTAGGCCAGAGTAAGAGTTAAGACCTTAACCATTAGGCCAGAGTAAGAGTTAAGACCTTAACCATTAGGCCAGAGTAAGAGTCTAAGACCTTAGCTATTAGGCCAGAGTAAGAGTTAAGACCTTAACCGGTAGGCCAGAGTAAGAGTTAAGACCTTAGCTATTAGGCCAGAGTACGAGTTTAAGACCTTAGCTATTAGGCCAGAGTAAGAGTTAAGACCTTAACCAGTAGGCCAGAGAAAGAGTTAAGACCTTAACCTGTAGGCCACAGTACGAGTCTAAGACCTTAGCTATTAGGCCAGAGTAAGAGTTAAGACCTTAATCATTAGGCCAGGGTACGAGTTTAAAACCTCAGCTATTAGGCCAGAGTACGAGTCTAAGACCTTAGCTATTAGGCCAGAGTAAGAGTTAAGACCTTAGCTATTAGGCCAGAGTACGAGTCAAAGACCTTAGCTATTAGGCCAGAGTAAGAGTTAAGACCTTAACCATTAGGCCAGAGTACGAGTCTAAGACCTTAACCATTAGGCTAGAGTACGAGTCTAAGACCTTAGCTATTAGGCAAGAGTAAGGGTTAAGACCTTAGCTAGTAGGCCAGAGTAAGAGTTAAGACCTTAGCTATTAAGCCAGAGTAAGAGTTAAGAGCTTAACCATTAGGCCAGAGTAAGAGTTAAGACCTTAACCTGTAGGCCAGAGTAAGAGTTAATACCTTAACAAGTAGGCCAGAGTAAGAGTTAAGACCTTAGCTATTAGGCCAGAGTAAGAGTTAAGACCTTAACCATTAGGCCAGAGTAAGAGTTAAGACCTTAACCAGTAGGCCAGAGTAAGAGTTAAGACCTTAACCAGTAGGCCAGAGTAAGAGTCTAAGACCTTAACCATTAGGCCAGAGTACGAGTCTAAGACCTTAGCTATTAGGCCAGAGTAAGAGTTAAGACCTTAACCAGTAGGCCAGAGTAAGAGTTAAGACCTTAACCAGTAGGCCAGAGTACGAGTCTAAGACCTTAGCTTTTAGGCCAAAGTAAGAGTTAAGACCTTAGCTATTAGGCCAGAGTAAGAGTTAAGACCTAACCAGTAGGCCAGAGTAAGAGTTAAGACCTTAGCTATTAGGCCAGAGTAAGAAGTAAGACCTTAACCAGTAGGCCAAAGTACGAGTCTAAGACCTTAGCTATTAGGCCAGAGTAAGAGTTAAGACCTTAACCAGTAGGCCAGAGTACGAGTCTAAAACCTTAGCTATTAGGCCAGAGTAAGTGTTAAGACCTTAACCAGTAGGCCAGAGTAAGAGTTATGACCTTAACCATTAGGCCAGAGTACGAGTCTAAGACCTTAACCATTAGGCCAGAGTACGAGTCTAAGACCTTAGCTATTAGGCCAGAATAAGAGTTAAGACCCTAGCTATTAGGCCAGAGTAAGAGTTAAGACCTTAACCTTTAGGCCAGAGTACGAGTCTAAGACCTTAACCAGTAGGCCAGAGGAAGAGTTAAGACCTTAGCCATTAGGCCAGAGTAAGAGTTAATCTCTTAACCAGTAGGCCAGAGTAAGAGTTAAGACCTTAACCAGTAGGCCAGAGTAAGAGTTCAGACCTTAGCTATTAAGCCAGAGTAAGAGTTAAGACCTAAACCATTAGGCCAGAGTAAGAGTTAAGACCTTAACCTGTAGGCCAGAGTAAGAGTTAAGACCTTAACAAGTAGGCCAGAGTAAGAGTTAAGACCTTAGCTATTAGGCCAGAGTAAGAGTTAAGACCTTAACCATTAGGCCAGAGTAAGAGTTAAGACCTTAACCAGTAGGCCAGAGTAAGAGTTAAGACCTTAACCAGTAGGCCAGAGTAAGAGTCTAAGACCTTAAGCATTAGGCCAGAGTATGAGTCTAAGACCTTAGCTATTAGGCCAGAGTAAGAGTTAAGACCTTAACCAGTAGGCCAGAGTAAGAGTTAAGACCTTAACCAGTAGGCCAGAGTACGAGTCTAAGACCTTAGCTATTAGGCCAGAGTAAGAGTTAAGACCTTAGCTATTAGGCCAGAGTAAGAGTTAAGACCTTAACCAGTAGGCCAGGGTAAGAGTCTAAGACCTTAACCATTAGGCCAGGGTACGAGTCTAAGACCTTAGCTATTAGGCCAGAGTAAGAGTTAAGACCTTAACCTTTAGGCCAGAGTACGAGTCTAAGACCTTAGCTATTAGGCCAGAGTAAGAGTTAAGACCTTAACCTGTAGGCCATAGTATAAGTCTAAGACCTTAGCTATTAGGCCAGAGTAAGAGTTAAGACCTTAGCTATTAGGCCAGAGTAAGAGTTAAGACCTTAACCAGTAGGCCAGAGTACGAGTCTAAGACCTTAGCTATTAGGCCAGAGTATGAGTTAAGACCTTAGCTATTAGGCCAGAGAAAGAGTTAAGACCTAAGCTATTAGGCCAGAGTAAGAGTTAATACCTTAACCAGTAGGCCAAAGTACGAGTCTAAGACCTTAGCTATTTGGCCAGAGTAAGAGTTAAGACCTTAACCAGTAGGCCAGAGTACGAGTCTAAGACCTTAGCTATTAGGCCAGAGTAAGAGTTAAGACCTTAGCTATTAGGCCAGAGTAAGAGTTAAGACCTTAGCTACTAAGCCAGAGTAAGAGTTAAGACCTTAACCATTAGGCCAGAGTAAGAGTTAAGACCTTAACCAGTAAGCCAGAGTAAGAGTTAAGACCTTAACCAGTAGGCCAGGGTAAGAGTCTAAGACCTTAACCATTAGGCCAGAGTACGAGTCTAAGACCTTAGCTCTTAGGCCAGAGTAAGAGTTAAGACTTTAACCAGTAGGCCACAGTACGAGTCTAAGACCTTAGCTATTAGGCCAGAGTAAGAGTTAAGACCTTAACCATTATGCCAGAGTACTAGTCTAAGACCTTAGCTATTAGGCCAGAGTAAGAGTTAAGACCTTAGCTATTAGGCCAGAGTAAGAGTTAAGACCTTAACCATTAGGCCAGAGTAAGAGTTAAGACCTTAACCAGTAGGCCAGAGTAAGAGTTAAGACCTTAACCAGTAGGCCAGAGTAAGAGTCTAAGACCCTAAGCATTAGGCCAGAGTATGAGTCTAAGACCTTAGCTATTAGGCCAGAGTAAGAGTTAAGACCTTAACCAGTAGGCCAGAGTAGGAGTTAAGACCTTAACCAGTAGGCCAGAGTACGAGACTAAGACCTTAGCTATTAGGCCAGAGTAAGAGTTAAGACCTTAGCTATTAGGCCAGAGTAAGAGTTAAGACCTTAACCAGTAGGCCAGAGTAAGAGTTAAGACCTTAGCTATTAGGCCAGAGTAAGAGTTAAGACCTTAGCTATTAGGCCAGAGTAAGAGTTAAGACTTTAACCAGTAGGCCAGAGTAAGAGTTAAGACCTTAACCAGTAGGCCTGAGTAAGAGTTAAGACCTTAACCTGTAGGCCATAGTACGAGTCTAAGACCTTAGCTATTAGGCCAGAGTAAGAGTTAAGACCTTAGCTATTAGGCCAGAGTAGGAGTCTAAGACCTTAACCAGTAGGCCAGAGTAAGAGTTAAGACCTTAGCCATTAGGCCAGAGTAAGAGTTAATCCCTTAACCAGTAGGCCAGAGTAAGAGTTACGACCTTAACCAGTAGGCCAGAGTAAGAGTCTAAGACCTTAGCAATTAGGCCAGAGTAAGAGTTAAGACCTTAGCAATTAGGCCAGAGTAGGAGTCTAAGACCTTAACCAGTAGGCCAGAGGAAGAGTTAAGACCTTAGCCATTAGGCCAGAGTAAGAGTTAATCCCTTAACCAGTAGGCCAGAGTAAGAGTTAAGACCTTAACCAGTAGGCCAGAGCACGAGTCTAAGACCTTAGCTATTAGGCCAGAGTAAGAGTAAAGACCTTAACCATTAGGCCATCGTACTAGTCTAAGACCTTAGCTATTAGGCCAGAGTAAGAGTTAAGACCTTAGCTATTAGGCCAGAGTAAGAGTTAAGACCTTAACCATTAGGCCAGAGTAAGAGTTAAGACCTTAACCAGTAGGCCAGAGTAAGAGTTAAGACCTTAACCTGTAGGCAGTAGTACGAGTCTAAGACCTTAGCTATTAGGCCAGAGTAAGAGTTAAGACCTTAACCATTATGCCAGAGTACTAGTCTAAGACCTTAGCTATTAGGCCAGAGTAAGAGTTAAGACCTTAATCATTATGCCAGAGTACTAGTCTAAGACCTTAGCTATTAGGCCAGAGTAAGAGTTAAGACCTTAGCTATTAGGCCTGAGTAAGAGTTAAGACCTTAACCATTAGGCCAGAGTAAGAGTTAAGACCTTAACCACTAGGCCAGAGTAAGAGTTAAGACCTTAACCAGTAGGCCAGAGTAAGAGTCTAAGACCTTAAGCATTAGGCCAGAGTATGAGTCTAAGACCTTAGCTATTAGGCCAGAGTAAGAGTTAAGACCTTAACCAGTAGGCCAGAGTAAGAGTTAAGACCTTAACCAGTAGGCCAGAGTAAGAGTTAAGACCTTAGCTATTAGGCCAGAGTAAGAGTTAAGACCTTAGCTATTAGGCCAGAGTAAGAGTTAAGACCTTAACCAGTAGGCCAGAGTAAGAGTTAAGACCTTAACCAGTAGGCCTGAGTAAGAGTTAAGACCTTAACCTGTAGGCCATAGTACGAGTCTAAGACCTTAGCTATTAGGCCAGAGTAAGAGTTAAGACCTTAGCTATTAGGCCAGAGTAGGAGTCTAAGACCTTAACCAGTAGGCCAGAGTAAGAGTTAAGACCTTAGCCATTAGGCCAGAGTAAGAGTTAATCCCTTAACCAGTAGGCCAGAGTAAGAGTTAAGACCTTAACCAGTAGGCCAGAGTAAGAGTCTAAGACCTTAGCAATTAGGCCAGAGTAAGAGTTAAGACCTTAGCAATTAGGCCAGAGTAGGAGTCTAAGACCTTAACCAGTAGGCCAGAGGAAGAGTTAAGACCTTAGCCATTAGGCCAGAGTAAGAGTTACTCCCTTAACCAGTAGGCCAGAGTAAGAGTTAAGACCTTAACCAGTAGGCCAGAGTAAGAGTTAAGACCTTAACCAGTAGGCCAGAGTAAGAGTCTAAGACCTTAACCATTAGGCCAGAGTATGAGTCTAAGACCTTAGCTATTAGGCCAGAGTAAGAGTTAAGACCTTAACCAGTAGGCCAGAGTAAGAGTTAAGACCTTAGCTATTAGGCCAGAGTAAGAGTTAAGACCTTAACCAGTAGGCCAAAGTACGAGTCTAAGACCTTAGCTATTAGGCCAGAGTACGAGTCTAAGACCTTAACCATTAGGCCAGAGTACAAGTCTAAGACCTTAGCTATTAGGCCAGAATAAGAGTTAAGACCTTAGCTATTAGGCCAGAGTAAGAGTTAAGACCTTAACCTTTAGGACAGAGTACGAGTCTAAGACCTTAGCTATTAGGCCAGAGTAAGAGTTAAGACCTTAACCTGTAGGCCATAGTATGAGTCTAAGACCTTAGCTATTAGGCCAGAGTAAGAGTTAAGACCTTAGCTTTTAGGCCAGAGTAAGAGTTAAGACCTTAACCAGTAGGCCAGAGTACGAGTCTAATACCTTAGCTATTAGGCCAGAGTACGAGTTAAGATCTTAGCTATTAGGCCAGAGTAAGAGTTAAGACCTTAGCTATTAGGCTAGAGTAAGAGTTAAGACCTTAACCAGTAGGCCAGAGTAAGAGTTAAGACCTTAAACTGTAGGCCAGAGTAAGAGTCTAAGACCTTAACCAGTAGGCCAGAGTAAGAGTTAAGACCTTAACCTGTAGGCCAGAGTAAGAGTCTAAGACCTTTACCAGTAGGCCAGAGTAAGAGTTAAGACCTTAACCATTAGGCCAGAGTAAGAGTTAAGACCTTAACCATTAGGCCAGAGTAAGAGTCTAAGACCTTAGCTATTAGGCCAGAGTAAGAGTTAAGACCTTAGCTATTAGGCCAGAGTAAGAGTTAAGACCTTAACCAGTAGGCCAGAGTAAGAGTTAAGACCTTAGCTATTAGGCCAGAGTACGAGTCTAAGACCTTAGCTATTAGGCCAGAGTAAGAGTTAAGACCTTAACCAGTAGGCCAGAGAAAGAGTTAAGACCTTAACCTGTAGGCCACAGTACGAGTCTAAGACCTTAGCTATTAGGCCAGAGTAAGAGTTAACACCTTAATCATTAGGCCAGGGTACGAGTTTAAAACCTCAGCTATTAGGCCAGAGTACGAGTCTAAGACCTTAGCTATTAGGCCAGAGTAAGACTTAAGACCTTAGCTATTAGGCCAGAGTACGAGTCAAAGACCTTAGCTATTAGGCCAGAGTAAGAGTTAAGACCTTAACCATTAGGCCAGAGTACGAGTCTAAGACCTTAACCATTAGGCTAGAGTACGAGTCTAAGACCTTAGCTATTAGGCCAGAGTAAGGGTTAAGACCTTAGCTAGTAGGCCAGAGTAAGAGTTAAGACCTTAGCTATTAAGCCAGAGTAAGAGTTAAGAGCTTAACCATTAGGCCAGAGTAAGAGTTAAGACCTTAACCTGTAGGCCAGAGTAAGAGTTAAGACCTTAACCAGTAGGCCAGAGTAAGAGTCTAAGACCTTAACCATTAGGCCAGAGTACGAGTCTAAGACCTTAGCTATTAGGCCAGAGTAAGAGTTAAGACCTTAACCAGTAGGCCAGAGTAAGAGTTAAGACCTTAACCAGTAGGCCAGAGTACGAGTCTAAGACCTTAGCTATTAGGCCAAAGTAAGAGTTAAGACCTTAGCTATTAGGCCAGAGTAAGAGTTAAGACCTTAACCAGTAGGCCAGAGTAAGAGTTAAGACCTTAGCTATTAGGCCAGAGTAGGAGTCTAAGACCTTAACCAGTAGGCCAGAGTAAGAGTTAAGACCTTAGCCATTAGGCCAGAGTAAGAGTTAATCCCTTAACCAGTAGGCCAGAGTAAGAGTTAAGACCTTAACCAGTAGGCCAGAGTAAGAGTCTAAGACCTTAGCAATTAGGCCAGAGTAAGAGTTAAGACCTTAGCAATTAGGCCAGAGTAGGAGTCTAAGACCTTAACCAGTAGGCCAGAGGAAGAGTTAAGACCTTAGCCATTAGGCCAGAGTAAGAGTTAATCCCTTAACCAGTAGGCCAGAGTAAGAGTTAAGACCTTAACCAGTAGGCCAGAGCACGAGTCTAAGACCTTAGCTATTAGGCCAGAGTAAGAGTAAAGACCTTAACCATTAGGCCATTGTACTAGTCTAAGACCTTAGCTATTAGGCCAGAGTAAGAGTTAAGACCTTAGCTATTAGGCCAGAGTAAGAGTTAAGACCTTAACCATTAGGCCAGAGTAAGAGTTAAGACCTTAACCAGTAGGCCGGAGTAAGAGTTAAGACCTTAACCTGTAGGCAGTAGTACGAGTCTAAGACCTTAGCTATTAGGCCAGAGTAAGAGTTAAGACCTTAACCATTATGCCAGAGTACTAGTCTAAGACCTTAGCTATTAGGCCAGAGTAAGAGTTAAGACCTTAGCTATTAGGCCTGAGTAAGAGTTAAGACCTTAACCATTAGGCCAGAGTAAGAGTTAAGACCTTAACCACTAGGCCAGAGTAAGAGTTAAGACCTTAACCAGTAGGCCAGAGTAAGAGTCTAAGACCTTAAGCATTAGGCCAGAGTATGAGTCTAAGACCTTAGCTATTAGGCCAGAGTAAGAGTTAAGACCTTAACCAGTAGGCCAGAGTAAGAGTTAAGACCTTAACCAGTATGCCAGAGTACAAGACTAAGACCTTAGCTATTAGGCCAGAGTAAGAGTTAAGACCTTAACCAGTAGGCCAGAGTAAGAGTTAAGACCTTAGCTATTAGGCCAGAGTAAGAGTTAAGACCTTAGCTATTAGGCCAGAGTAAGAGTTAAGACCTTAACCAGTAGGCCTGAGTAAGAGTTAAGACCTTAACCTGTAGGCCATAGTACGAGTCTAAGACCTTAGCTATTAGGCCAGAGTAAGAGTTAAGACCTTAGCTATTAGGCCAGAGTAGGAGTCTAAGACCTTAACCAGTAGGCCAGAGTAAGAGTTAAGACCTTAGCCATTAGGCCAGAGTAAGAGTTAATCCCTTAACCAGTAGGCCAGAGTAAGAGTTAAGACCTTAACCAGTAGGCCAGAGTAAGAGTATAAGACCTTAGCAATTAGGCCAGAGTAAGAGTTAAGACCTTAGCAATTAGGCCAGAGTAGGAGTCTAAGACCTTAACCAGTAGGCCAGAGGAAGAGTTAAGACCTTAGCCATTAGGCCAGAGTAAGAGTTAATCCCTTAACCAGTAGGCCAGAGTAAGAGTTAAGACCTTAACCAGTAGGCCAGAGTAAGAGTTAAGACCTTAACCAGTAGGCCAGAGTAAGAGTCTAAGACCTCAACCATTAGGCCAGAGTATGAGTCTAAGACCTTAGCTATTAGGCCAGAGTAAGAGTTAAGACCTTAACCAGTAGGCCAGAGTAAGAGTTAAGACCTTAGCTATTAGGCCAGAGTAAGAGTTAAGACCTTAACCAGTAGGCCAAAGTACGAGTCTAAGACCTTAGCTATTAGGCCAGAGTACGAGTCTAAGACCTTAACCATTAGGCCAGAGTACAAGTCTAAGACCTTAGCTATTAGGCCAGAATAAGAGTTAAGACCTTAGCTATTAGGCCAGAGTAAGAGTTAAGACCTTAACCTTTAGGACAGAGTACGAGTCTAAGACCTTAGCTATTAGGCCAGAGTAAGAGTTAAGACCTTAACCTGTAGGCCATAGTATGAGTCTAAGACCTTAGCTATGAGGCCAGAGTAAGAGTTAAGACCTTAGCTTTTAGGCCAGAGTAAGAGTTAAGACCTTAACCAGTAGGCCAGAGTACGAGTCTAATACCTTAGCTATTAGGCCAGAGTACGAGTTAAGATCTTAGCTATTAGGCCAGAGTAAGAGTTAAGACCTTAGCTATTAGGCTAGAGTAAGAGTTAAGACCTTAACCAGTAGGCCAGAGTAAGAGTTAAGACCTTAAACTGTAGGCCAGAGTAAGAGTCTAAGACCTTAACCAGTAGGCCAGAGTAAGAGTTAAGACCTTAACCTGTAGGCCAGAGTAAGAGTCTAAGACCTTTACCAGTAGGCCAGAGTAAGAGTTAAGACCTTAACCATTAGGCCAGAGTAAGAGTTAAGACCTTAACCATTAGGCCAGAGTAAGAGTCTAAGACCTTAGCTATTAGGCCAGAGTAAGAGTTAAGACCTTAGCTATTAGGCCAGAGTAAGAGTTAAGACCTTAACCAGTAGGCCACAGTAAGAGTTAAGACCTTAGCTATTAGGCCAGAGTACGAGTCTAAGACCTTAGCTATTAGGCCAGAGTAAGAGTTAAGACCTTAACCAGTAGGCCAGAGAAAGAGTTAAGACCTTAACCTGTAGGCCACAGTACGAGTCTAAGACCTTAGCTATTAGGCCAGAGTAAGAGTTAAGACCTTAATCATTAGGCCAGGGTACGAGTTTAAAACCTCAGCTATTAGGCCAGAGTACGAGTCTAAGACCTTAGCTATTAGGCCAGAGTAAGACTTAAGACCTTAGCTATTAGGCCAGAGTACGAGTCAAAGACCTTAGCTATTAGGCCAGAGTAAGAGTTAAGACCTTAACCATTAGGCCAGAGTACGAGTCTAAGACCTTAACCATTAGGCTAGAGTACGAGTCTAAGACCTTAGCTATTAGGCCAGAGTAAGGGTTAAGACCTTAGCTAGTAGGCCAGAGTAAGAGTTAAGACCTTAGCTATTAAGCCAGAGTAAGAGTTAAGAGCTTAACCATTAGGCCAGAGTAAGAGTTAAGACCTTAACCTGTAGGCCAGAGTAAGAGTTAAGACCTTAACCAGTAGGCCAGAGTAAGAGTCTAAGACCTTAACCATTAGGCCAGAGTACGAGTCTAAGACCTTAGCTATTAGGCCAGAGTAAGAGTTAAGACCTTAACCAGTAGGCCAGAGTAAGAGTTAAGACCTTAACCAGTAGGCCAGAGTACGAGTCTAAGACCTTAGCTATTAGGCCAAAGTAAGAGTTAAGACCTTAGCTATTAGGCCAGAGTAAGAGTTAAGACCTTAACCAGTAGGCCAGAGTAAGAGTTAAGACCTTAGCTATTAGGCCAGAGTAAGAAGTAAGACCTTAACCAGTAGGCCAAAGTACGAGTCTAAGACCTTAGCTATTAAGCCAGAGTAAGAGTTAAGACCTTAACCAGTAGACCAGAGTACGAGTCTAAAACCTCAGCTATTAGGCCAGAGTAAGTGTTAAGACCTTAACCAGTAGGCCAGAGTAAGAGTTAAGACCTTAACCATTAGGCCAGAGTACGAGTCTAAGACCTTAACCATTAGGCCAGAGTACGAGTCTAAGACCTTAGCTATTAGGCCAGAATAAGAGTTAAGACCCTAGCTATTAGGCCAGAGTAAGAGTTAAGACCTTAACCTTTAGGCCAGAGTACGAGTCTAAGACCTTAGCTATTAGGCCAGAGTAAGAGTTAAGACCTTAGCTATTAGGCCAGAGTAAGAGTTAAGACCTTAACCAGTAGGCCATAGTACGAGTCTAAGACCTTAGCTATTAGGCCAGAGTATGAGTTAAGACCTTAGCTATTAAGCCAGAGTAAGAGTTAAGACCTTAACCATTAGGCCAGAGTAAGAGTTAAGACCTTAACCTGTAGGCCAGAGTAAGAGTTAAGACCTTAACAAGTAGGCCAGAGTAAGAGTTAAGACCTTAACCATTAGGCCAGAGTAAGAGTTAAGACCTTAACCAGTAGGCCAGAGTAAGAGTTAAGACCTTAACCAGTAGGCCAGAGTAAGAGTCTAAGACCTTAAGCATTAGGCCAGAGTATGAGTCTAAGACCTTAGCTATTAGGCCAGAGTAAGAGTTAAGACCTTAACCAGTAGGCCAGAGTAAGAGTTAAGACCTTAACCAGTAGGCCAGAGTACGAGTCTAAGACCTTAGCTATTAGGCCAGAGTAAGAGTTAAGACCTTAGCTATTAGGCCAGAGTAAGAGTTAAGACCTTAACCAGTAGGCCAGGGTAAGAGTCTAAGACCTTAACCATTAGGCCAGGGTACGAGTCTAAGACCTTAGCTATTAGGCCAGAGTAAGAGTTAAGACCTTAACCTTTAGGCCAGAGTACGAGTCTAAGACCTTAGCTATTAGGCCAGAGTAAGAGTTAAGACCTTAACCTGTAGGCCATAGCATGAGTCTAAGACCATAGCTATTAGGCCAGAGTAAGAGTTAAGACCTTAGCTATTAGGCCAGAGTAAGAGTTAAGACCTTAACCAGTAGGCCAGAGTACGAGTCTAAGACCTTAGCTATTAGGCCAGAGTATGAGTTAAGACCTTCGCTATTAGGCCAGAGAAAGAGTTAAGACCTAAGCTATTAGGCCAGAGTAAGAGTTAAGACCTTAACCAGTAGGCCAAAGTACGAGTCTAAGACCTTAGCTATTAGGCCAGAGTAAGAGTTAAGACCTTAACCAGTAGGCCAGAGTACGAGTCTAAGACCTTAGCTATTAGGCCAGAGTAAGAGTTAAGACCTTAGCTATTAGGCCAGAGTAAGAGTTAAGACCTTAGCTACTAAGCCAGAGTAAGAGTTAAGACCTTAACCATTAGGCCAGAGTAAGAGTTAAGACCTTAACCTGTAGGCCAGAGTAATAGTTAAGACCTTAACAAGTAGGCCAGAGTAAGAGTTAAGACCTTAGCTATTAGGCCAGAGTAAGAGTTAAGACCTTAGCTATTAAGCCAGAGTAAGAGTTAAGACCTTAACCATTACGCCAGAGTACGAGTCTAAGACCTTAGCTATTAGGCCAGAGTAAGAGTTAAGACCTTAACCAGTAGGCCAAAGTAAGAGTTAAGACCTTAGCTATTAGGCCAGAGTAAGAGTTAAGACCTTAGCTATTAGGCCAGAGTAAGAGTTAAGACCTTAACCTGTAGGCAGTAGTACGAGTCTAAGACCTTAGCTATTAGGCCAGAGTAAGAGTTAAGACCTTAACCATTATGCCAGAGTACTAGTCTAAGACCTTAGCTATTAGGCCAGAGTAAGAGTTAAGACCTTAGCTATTAGGCCAGAGTAAGAGTTAAAACCTTAACCATTAGGCCAGAGTAAGAGTTAAGACCTTAACCAGTAGGCCAGAGTAAGAGTTAAGACCTTAACCAGTAGGCCAGAGTAAGAGTCTAAGACCTTAAGCATTAGGCCAGAGTATGAGTCTAAGACCTTAGCTATTAGGCCAGAGTAAGAGTTAAGACCTTAACCAGTAGGCCAGAGTAAGAGTTAAGACCTTAACCAGTAGGCCAGAGTACGAGACTAAGACCTTAGCTATTAGGCCAGAGTAAGAGTTAAGACCTTAGCTATTAGGCCAGAGTAAGAGTTAAGACCTTAACCAGTAGGCCAGAGTAAGAGTTAAGACCTTAGCTATTAGGCCAGAGTAAGAGTTAAGACCTTAGCTATTAGGCCAGAGTAAGAGTTAAGACCTTAACCAGTAGGCCAGAGTAAGAGTTAAGACCTTAACCAGTAGGCCTGAGTAAGAGTTAAGACCTTAACCTGTAGGCCATAGTACGAGTCTAAGACCTTAGCTATTAGGCCAGAGTAGGAGTCTAAGACCTTAACCAGTAGGCCAGAGTAAGAGTTAAGACCTTAGCCATTAGGCCAGAGTAAGAGTTAATCCCTTAACCAGTAGGCCAGAGTAAGAGTTAAGACCTTAACCAGTAGGCCAGAGTAAGAGTCTAAGACCTTAGCAATTAGGCCAGAGTAAGAGTTAAGACCTTAGCAATTAGGCCAGAGTAGGAGTCTAAGACCTTAACCAGTAGGCCAGAGGAAGAGTTAAGACCTTAGCCATTAGGCCAGAGTAAGAGTTAATCCCTTAACCAGTAGGCCAGAGTAAGAGTTAAGACCTTAACCAGTAGGCCAGAGTAAGAGTTAAGACCTTAACCAGTAGGCCAGAGCACGAGTCTAAGACCTTAGCTATTAGGCCAGAGTAAGAGTAAAGACCTTAACCATTAGGCCATCGTACTAGTCTAAGACCTTAGCTATTAGGCCAGAGTAAGAGTTAAGACCTTAGCTATTAGGCCAGAGTAAGAGTTAAGACCTTAACCATTAGGCCAGAGTAAGAGTTAAGACCTTAACCAGTAGGCCAGAGTAAGAGTTAAGACCTTAACCTGTAGGCAGTAGTACGAGTCTAAGACCTTAGCTATTAGGCCAGAGTAAGAGTTAAGACCTTAACCATTATGCCAGAGTACTAGTCTAAGACCTTAGCTATTAGGCCAGAGTAAGAGTTAAGACCTTAGCTATTAGGCCTGAGTAAGAGTTAAGACCTTAACCATTAGGCCAGAGTAAGAGTTAAGACCTTAACCAGTAGGCCAGAGTAAGAGTTAAGACCTTAACCAGTAGGCCAGAGTAAGAGTCTAAGACCTTAAGCATTAGGCCAGAGTATGAGTCTAAGACCTTAGCTATTAGGCCAGAGTAAGAGTTAAGACCTTAGCTACTAAGCCAGAGTAAGAGTTAAGACCTTAACCATTAGGCCAGAGTAAGAGTTAAGACCTTAACCTGTAGGCCAGAGTAATAGTTAAGACCTTAACAAGTAGGCCAGAGTAAGAGTTAAGACCTTAGCTATTAGGCCAGAGTAAGAGTTAAGACCTTAGCTATTAAGCCAGAGTAAGAGTTAAGACCTTAACCATTACGCCAGAGTACGAGTCTAAGACCTTAGCTATTAGGCCAGAGTAAGAGTTAAGACCTTAACCAGTAGGCCAAAGTAAGAGTTAAGACCTTAGCTATTAGGCCAGAGTAAGAGTTAAGACCTTAGCTATTAGGCCAGAGTAAGAGTTAAGACCTTAACCTGTAGGCAGTAGTACGAGTCTAAGACCTTAGCTATTAGGCCAGAGTAAGAGTTAAGACCTTAACCATTATGCCAGAGTACTAGTCTAAGACCTTAGCTATTAGGCCAGAGTAAGAGTTAAGACCTTAGCTATTAGGCCAGAGTAAGAGTTAAGACCTTAACCATTAGGCCAGAGTAAGAGTTAAGACCTTAACCAGTAGGCCAGAGTAAGAGTTAAGACCTTAACCAGTAGGCCAGAGTAAGAGTCTAAGACCTTAAGCATTAGGCCAGAGTATGAGTCTAAGACCTTAGCTATTAGGCCAGAGTAAGAGTTAAGACCTTAACCAGTAGGCCAGAGTAAGAGTTAAGACCTTAACCAGTAGGCCAGAGTACGAGACTAAGACCTTAGCTATTAGGCCAGAGTAAGAGTTAAGACCTTAGCTATTAGGCCAGAGTAAGAGTTAAGACCTTAACCAGTAGGCCAGAGTAAGAGTTAAGACCTTAGCTATTAGGCCAGAGTAAGAGTTAAGACCTTAGCTATTAGGCCAGAGTAAGAGTTAAGACCTTAACCAGTAGGCCAGAGTAAGAGTTAAGACCTTAACCAGTAGGCCTGAGTAAGAGTTAAGACCTTAACCTGTAGGCCATAGTACGAGTCTAAGACCTTAGCTATTAGGCCAGAGTAGGAGTCTAAGACCTTAACCAGTAGGCCAGAGTAAGAGTTAAGACCTTAGCCATTAGGCCAGAGTAAGAGTTAATCCCTTAACCAGTAGGCCAGAGTAAGAGTTAAGACCTTAACCAGTAGGCCAGAGTAAGAGTCTAAGACCTTAGCAATTAGGCCAGAGTAAGAGTTAAGACCTTAGCAATTAGGCCAGAGTAGGAGTCTAAGACCTTAACCAGTAGGCCAGAGGAAGAGTTAAGACCTTAGCCATTAGGCCAGAGTAAGAGTTAATCCCTTAACCAGTAGGCCAGAGTAAGAGTTAAGACCTTAACCAGTAGGCCAGAGTAAGAGTTAAGACCTTAACCAGTAGGCCAGAGCACGAGTCTAAGACCTTAGCTATTAGGCCAGAGTAAGAGTAAAGACCTTAACCATTAGGCCATCGTACTAGTCTAAGACCTTAGCTATTAGGCCAGAGTAAGAGTTAAGACCTTAGCTATTAGGCCAGAGTAAGAGTTAAGACCTTAACCATTAGGCCAGAGTAAGAGTTAAGACCTTAACCAGTAGGCCAGAGTAAGAGTTAAGACCTTAACCTGTAGGCAGTAGTACGAGTCTAAGACCTTAGCTATTAGGCCAGAGTAAGAGTTAAGACCTTAACCATTATGCCAGAGTACTAGTCTAAGACCTTAGCTATTAGGCCAGAGTAAGAGTTAAGACCTTAGCTATTAGGCCTGAGTAAGAGTTAAGACCTTAACCATTAGGCCAGAGTAAGAGTTAAGACCTTAACCAGTAGGCCAGAGTAAGAGTTAAGACCTTAACCAGTAGGCCAGAGTAAGAGTCTAAGACCTTAAGCATTAGGCCAGAGTATGAGTCTAAGACCTTAGCTATTAGGCCAGAGTAAGAGTTAAGACCTTAACCAGTAGGCCAGAGTAAGAGTTAAGACCTTAACCAGTAGGCCAGAGTACGAGACTAAGACCTTAGCTATTAGGCCAGAGTAAGAGTTAAGACCTTAGCTATTAGGCCAGAGTAAGAGTTAAGACCTTAACCAGTAGGCCAGAGTAAGAGTTAAGACCTTAGCTATTAGGCCAGAGTAAGAGTTAAGACCTTAGCTATTAGGCCAGAGTAAGAGTTAAGACCTTAACCAGTAGGCCAGAGTAAGAGTTAAGACCTTAACCAGTAGGCCTGAGTAAGAGTTAAGACCTTAACCTGTAGGCCATAGTACGAGTCTAAGACCTTAGCTATTAGGCCAGAGTAAGAGTTAAGACCTTAGCTATTAGGCCAGAGTAGGAGTCTAAGACCTTAACCAGTAGGCCAGAGTAAGAGTTAAGACCTTAGCCATTAGGCCAGAGTAAGAGTTAATCCCTTAACCAGTAGGCCAGAGTAAGAGTTAAGACCTTAACCAGTAGGCCAGAGTAAGAGTCTAAGACCTTAGCAATTAGGCCAGAGTAAGAGTTAAGACCTTAGCAATTAGGCCAGAGTAGGAGTCTAAGACCTTAACCAGTAGGCCAGAGGAAGAGTTAAGACCTTAGCCATTAGGCCAGAGTAAGAGTTAATCCCTTAACCAGTAGGCCAGAGTAAGAGTTAAGACCTTAACCAGTAGGCCAGAGTAAGAGTTAAGACCTTAACCAGTAGGCCAGAGTAAGAGTCTAAGACCTTAACCATTAGGCCAGAGTATGAGTCTAAGACCTTAGCTATTAGGCCAGAGTAAGAGTTAAGACCTTAATCAGTAGGCCAGAGTAAGAGTCTAAGACCTTAACCATTAGGCCAGAGTACGAGTCTAAGACCTTAGCTATTAGGCCAGAGTAAGAGTTAAGACCTTAACCAGTAGGCCAGAGTAAGAGTTAAGACCTTAACCAGTAGGCCAGAGTACGAGTCTAAGACCTTAGCTATTAGGCCAAAGTAAGAGTTAAGACCTTAGCTATTAGGCCAGAGTAAGAGTTAAGACCTTAACCAGTAGGCCAGAGTAAGAGTTAAGACCTTAGCTATTAGGCCAGAGTAAGAAGTAAGACCTTAACCAGTAGGCCAAAGTACGAGTCTAAGACCTTAGCGATTAGGCCAGAGTAAGAGTTAAGACCTTAACCAGTAGACCAGAGTACGAGTCTAAAACCTTAGCTATTAGGCCAGAGTAAGTGTTAAGACCTTAACCAGTAGGCCAGAGTAAGAGTTAAGACCTTAACCATTAGGCCAGAGTACGAGTCTAAGACCTTAACCATTAGGCCAGAGTACGAGTCTAAGACCTTAGCTATTAGGCCAGAATAAGAGTTAAGACCCTAGCTATTAGGCCAGAGTAAGAGTTAAGACCTTAACCTTTAGGCCAGAGTACGAGTCTAAGACCTTAGCTATTAGGCCAGAGTAAGAGTTAATACCTTAACCTGTAGGGCATAGTACAAGTCTAAGACCTTAGCTATTAGGCCAGAGTAAGAGTTAAGACCTTAGCTATTAGGCCAGAGTAGGAGTTAAGACCTTAACCAGTAGGCCAGAGTACGAGTCTAAGACCTTAGCTATTAGGCCAGAGTATGAGTTAAGACCTTAGCTATTAAGCCAGAGTAAGAGTTAAGACCTTAACCATTAGGCCAGAGTAAGAGTTAAGACCTTAACCTGTAGGCCAGAGTAAGAGTTAAGACCTTAACAAGTAGGCCAGAGTAAGAGTTAAGACCTTAGCTATTAGGCCAGAGTAAGAGTTAAGACCTTAACCATTAGGCCAGAGTAAGAGTTAAGACCTTAACCAGTAGGCCAGAGTAAGAGTTAAGACCTTAACCAGTAGGCCAGAGTAAGAGTCTAAGACCTTAAGCATTAGGCCAGAGTATGAGTCTAAGACCTTAGCTATTAGGCCAGAGTAAGAGTTAAGACCTTAGCTATTAGGCCAGAGTAAGAGTTAAGACCTTAACCAGTAGGCCAGGGTAAGAGTCTAAGACCTTAACCATTAGGCCAGGGTACGAGTCTAAGACCTTAACTATTAGGCCAGAGTACGAGTTAAGACCTTAGCTGTTAGGCCAGAGTAAGAGTTAAGACCTTAACCAATAGGCCAGAGTAAGAGTCTAAGACCTTAGCTATTAGGCCAGAGTAAGAGTTAAGACCTTAACCTTTAGGCCAGAGTACAAGTCTAAGGCCTTAGCTATTAGGCCAGAGTAAGAGTTAAGACCTTAACCTGTAGGCCATAGTATGAGTCTAAGACCTTAACTATTAGGCCAGAGTAAGAGTTAAGACCTTAGCTATTAGGCCAGAGTAAGAGTTAAGACCTTAACCATTAGGCCAGAGTAAGAGTTAAGACCTTAACCAGTAGGCCAGAGTAAGAGTTAAGACCTTAACCAGTAGGCCAGAGTAAGAGTCTAAGACCTTAAGCATTAGGCCAGAGTATGAGTCTAAGACCTTAGCTATTAGGCCAGAGTAAGAGTTAAGACCTTAACCAGTAGGCCAGAGTAAGAGTTAAGACCTTAACCAGTAGGCCAGAGTACAAGACTAAGACCTTAGCTATTAGGCCAGAGTAAGAGTTAAGACCTTAGCTATTAGGCCAGAGTAAGAGTTAAGACCTTAACCAGTAGGCCAGAGTAAG
Source organism: Triturus cristatus (assembly GCF_964204655.1). Taxonomy (NCBI): domain Eukaryota; kingdom Metazoa; phylum Chordata; class Amphibia; order Caudata; family Salamandridae; genus Triturus; species Triturus cristatus. The sequence continues at coordinate 98,315 of NW_028188346.1, forward strand.
AGTTAAGACCTTAGCTATTAGGCCAGAGTAAGAGTTAAGACCTTAGCTATTAGGCCAGAGTAAGAGTTAAAACCTTAACCAGTAGGCCAGAGTAAGAGTTAAGACCTTAACCAGTAGGCCTGAGTAAGAGTTAAGACCTTAACCTGTAGGCCATAGTACGAGTCTAAGACCTTAGCTATTAGGCCAGAGTAGGAGTCTAAGACCTTAACCAGTAGGCCAGAGTAAGAGTTAAGACCTTAGCCATTAGGCCAGAGTAAGAGTTAATCCCTTAACCAGTAGGCCAGAGTAAGAGTTAAGACCTTAACCAGTAGGCCAGAGTAAGAGTCTAAGACCTTAGCAATTAGGCCAGAGTAAGAGTTAAGACCTTAGCAATTAGGCCAGAGTAGGTGTCTAAGACCTTAACCAGTAGGCCAGAGGAAGAGTTAAGACCTTAGCCATTAGGCCAGAGTAAGAGTTAATCCCTTAACCAGTAGGCCAGAGTAAGAGTTAAGACCTTAACCAGTAGGCCAGAGTAAGAGTTAAGACCTTAACCAGTAGGCCAGAGCACGAGTCTAAGACCTTAGCTATTAGGCCAGAGTAAGAGTAAAGACCTTAACCATTAGGCCATCGTACTAGTCTAAGACCTTAGCTATTAGGCCAGAGTAAGAGTTAAGACCTTAGCTATTAGGCCAGAGTAAGAGTTAAGACCTTAACCATTAGGCCAGAGTAAGAGTTAAGACCTTAACCAGTAGGCCAGAGTAAGAGTTAAGACCTTAACCTGTAGGCAGTAGTACGAGTCTAAGACCTTAGCTATTAGGCCAGAGTAAGAGTTAAGACCTTAACCATTATGCCAGAGTACTAGTCTAAGACCTTAGCTATTAGGCCAGAGTGAGAGTTAAGACCTTAGCTATAAGGCCTGAGTAAGAGTTAAGACCTTAACCATTAGGCTAGAGTAAGAGTTAAGACCTTAACCAGTAGGCCAGAGTAAGAGTTAAGACCTTAACCAGTAGGCCAGAGTAAGAGTCTAAGACCTTAAGCATTAGGCCAGAGTATGAGTCTAAGACATTAGCTATTAGGCCAGAGTAAGAGTTAAGACCTTAACCAGTAGGCCAGAGTAAGAGTTAAGACCTTAACCAGTAGGCCAGAGTACGAGACTAAGACCTTAGCTATTAGGCCAGAGTAAGAGTTAAGACCTTAGCTATTAGGCCAGAGAAAGAGTTAAGACCTTAACCAGTAGGCCAGAGTAAGAGTTAAGACCTTAGCTATTAGGCCAGAGTAAGAGTTAAGACCTTAGCTATTAGGCCAGAGTAAGAGTTAAGACCTTAACCAGTAGGCCAGAGTAAGAGTTAAGACCTTAACCAGTAGGCCTGAGTAAGAGTTAAGACCTTAACCTGTAGGCCATAGTACGAGTCTAAGACCTTAGCTATTAGGCCAGAGTAAGAGTTAAGACCTTAGCTATTAGGCCAGAGTAGGAGTCTAAGACCTTAACCAGTAGGCCAGAGTAAGAGTTAAGACCTTAGCCATTAGGCCAGAGTAAGAGTTAATCCCTTAACCAGTAGGCCAGAGTAAGAGTTAAGACCTTAACCAGTAGGCCAGAGTAAGAGTCTAAGACCTTAGCAATTAGGCCAGAGTAAGAGTTAAGACCTTAGCAATTAGGCCAGAGTAGGAGTCTAAGACCTTAACCAGTAGGCCAGAGGAAGAGTTAAGACCTTAGCCATTAGGCCAGAGTAAGAGTTAATCCCTTAACCAGTAGGCCAGAGTAAGAGTTAAGACCTTAACCAGTAGGCCAGAGTAAGAGTTAAGACCTTAACCATTAGGCCAGAGTAAGAGTTAAGACCTTAACCAGTAGGCCAGAGTAAGAGTTAAGACCTTAACCAGTAGGCCAGAGTAAGAGTCTAAGACCTTAACCATTAGGCCAGAGTATGAGTCTAAGACCTTAGCTATTAGGCCAGAGTAAGAGTTAAGACCTTAACCAGTAGGCCAGAGTAAGAGTTAAGACCTTAACCAGTAGGCCAGAGTACGAGTCTAAGACCTTAGCTATTAGGCCAGAGTAAGAGTTAAGACCTTAGCTATTAGGCCAGAGTAAGAGTTAAGACCTTAACCAGTAGGCCAGAGTAAGAGTTAAGACCTTAGCTATTAGGCCAGAGTAAGAGTTAAGACCTTAGCTATTAGGCCAGAGTAAGAGTTAAGACCTTAACCAGTAGGCCTGAGTAAGAGTTAAGACCTTAACCTGTAGGCCATAGTACGAGTCTAAGACCTTAGCTATTAGGCCAGAGTAAGAGTTAAGACCTTAACCAGTAGGCCAGAGTACGAGTCTAAGACCTTAGCTATTAGGCCAGAGTAAGAGTCTAAGACCTTAGCTATTAGGCCAGAGTAAGAGTTAAGACCTTAGCTATTAGGCCAGAGTAAGAGTTAAGACCTTAACCAGTAGGCCAGAGTAAGAGTTAAGACCTTAACCAGTAGGCCAGAGTAAGAGTTAAGAACTTAACCTGTAGGCCATAGTACGAGTCTAAGACCTTAGTTATTAGGCCAGAGTAAGAGTTAAGACCTTAGCTATTAGGCCAGAGTAAGAGTTAAGACCTTAACCAGTAGGCCAGAGTAAGAGTTAAGACCTTAACCTGTAGGCCAGAGTACGAGTCTAAGACCTTAGCTATTAGGCCAGAGTAAGAGTTAAGACCTTAGCTATTAGGCCAGAGTAAGAGTTAAGACCTTAACCAGTAGGCCAGAGTAAGAGTTAAGACCTAAGCTATTTGGTCAGAGTAAGAGTTAAGACCTTAACCAGTAGGCCAAAGTACGAGTCTAAGACCTTAGCTATTAGGCCAGAGTAAGAGTTAAGACCTTAACCAGTAGGCCAGAGTACGAGTCTAAGACCTTAGCTATTAGGCCAGAGTAAGAGTTAAGACCTTAGCTATTAGGCCAGAGTAAGAGTTAAGACCTTAGCTATTAAGCCAGAGTAAGAGTTAAGACCTTAACCATTAGGCCAGAGTAAGAGTTAAGACCTTAACCTGTAGGCCAGAGTAAGAGTTAAGACCTTAACAAGTAGGCCAGAGTAAGAGTTCAGACCTTAGCTATTAGGCCAGAGTAAGAGTTAAGACCTTAACCATTAGGCCAGAGTAAGAGTTAAGACCTTAACCAGTGAGCCAGAGTAAGAGTTAAGACCTTAACCAGTAGGCCAGGGTAAGAGTCTAAGACCTTAACCAGTAGGCCTGAGTACGAGTCTAAGACCTTAGCTATTAGGCCAGAGTAAGAGTTAAGACCTTAACCATTAGGCCAGAGTACGAGTCTAAGACCTTAGCAATTAGGCCAGAGTAAGAGTTAAGATCTTACACAGTAGGCCAGAGCAAGAGTTAAGACCTTAACCAGTAGGCCAGAGTACGAGTCTAAGACCTTAGCTATTAGGCCAGAGTAAGAGTTAAGACCTTAACCAGTAGGCCTGAGTAAGAGTTAAGACCTTAACCTGTAGGCCATAGTACGAGTCTAAGACCTTAGCTATTAGGCCAGAGTAAGAGTTAAGACCTTAACCAGTAGGCCAGAGTACGAGTCTAACACCTTAGCTATTAGGCCAGAGTAAGAGTCTAAGACCTTAGCTATTAGGCCAGAGTAAGAGTTAAGACCTTAACTATTAGGCCAGAGTAAGAGTTAAGACCTTAACCAGTAGGCCAGAGTAAGAGTTAAGATCTTAACCAGTAGGCCGGAGTAAGAGTTAAGACCTTAACCTGTAGGCCATAGTACGAGTCTAAGACCTTAGTTATTAGGCCAGAGTAAGAGTTAAGACCTTAGCTATTAGGCCAGAGTAAGAGTTAAGACCTTAACCAGTAGGCCAGAGTAAGAGTTAAGACCTTAACCTGTAGGCCAGAGTACGAGTCTAAGACCTTAGCTATTAGGCCAGAGTAAGAGTTAAGACCTTAGCTATTAGGCCAGAGTAAGAGTTAAGACCTTAACCAGTAGGCCAGAGTAAGAGTTAAGACCTAAGCTATTAGGTCAGAGTAAGAGTTAAGACCTTAACCAGTAGGCCAAAGTACGAGTCTAAGACCTTAGCTATTAGGCCAGAGTAAGAGTTAAGACCTTAACCAGTAGGCCAGAGTACGAGTCTAAGACCTTAGCTATTAGGCCAGAGTAAGAGTTAAGACCTTAGCTATTAGGCCAGAGTAAGAGTTAAGACCTTAGCTATTAAGCCAGAGTAAGAGTTAAGACCTTAACCATTAGGCCGGAGTAAGACTTAAGACCTTAACCTGTAGGCCAGAGTAAGAGTTAAGACCTTAACAAGTAGGCCAGAGTAAGAGTTCAGACCTTAGCTATTAGGCCAGAGTAAGAGTTAAGACCTTAACCATTAGGCCAGAGTAAGAGTTAAGACCTTAACCAGTGAGCCAGAGTAAGAGTTAAGACCTTAACCAGTAGGCCAGGGTAAGAGTCAAAGACCTTAACCAGTAGGCCAGAGTACGAGTCTAAGACCTTAGCTATTAGGCCAGAGTAAGAGTTAATACCTTAACCATTAGGCCAGAGTACGAGTCTAAGACCTTAGCAATTAGGCCAGAGTAAGAGTTAAGATCTTACACAGTAGGCCAGAGCAAGAGTTAAGACCTTAACCAGTAGGCCAGAGTATGAGTCTAAGACCTTAGCTATTAGGCCAGAGTAAGAGTTAAGACCTTAACCATTAGGCCAGAGTACGAGTCTAAGACCTTAGCTATTAGGCTAGATTAAGAGATAAGACCTTAGCTATTAGGCCAGAGAAAGAGTTAAGACCTTAGCTATTAGGCCAGAGTAGGAGTCTAAGACCTTAACCAGTAGGCCAGAGTAAGAGTTAAGACCTTAGCCATTAGGCCAGAGTAAGAGTTAATCCCTTAACCAGTAGGCCAGAGTAAGAGTTAAGACCTTAACCAGTAGGCCAGAGTAAGAGTCTAAGACCTTATCAATTAGGCCAGAGTAAGAGTTAAGACCTTAACCAGTAGGCCAGAGTAAGAGTTAAGACCTTAACCAGTAGGCCAGAGTAAGAGTCTAAGACCTTAACCATTAGGCCAGAGTATGAGTCTAAGACCTTAGCTATTAGGCCAGAGTAAGAGTTAAGACCTTAACCAGTAGGCCAGATTAAGAGTTAAGACCTTAACCAGTAGGCCAGAGTACGAGTCTAAGACCTTAGCTATTAGGCCAGAGTAAGAGTTAAGACCTTAGCTATTAGGCCAGAGTAAGAGTTAAGACCTTAACCAGTAGGCCGGAGTAAGAGTTAAGACCTTAGCTATTAGGCCAGAGTAAGAGTTAAGACCATAGCTATTAGGCCAGAGAAAGAGTTAAGACCTTAACCAGTAGGCCAGAGTAAGAGTTAAGACCTTAACCAGTAGGCCTGAGTAAGAGTTAAGACCTTAACCTGTAGGCCATAGTACGAGTCTAAGACCTTAGCTATTAGGCCAGAGTAAGAGTTAAGACCTTAACCAGTAGGCCAGAGTACGAGTCTAAGACCTTAGCTATTAGGCCAGAGTAAGAGTCTAAGACCTTAGCTATTAGGCCAGAGTAAGAGTTAAGACCTTAGATATTAGGCCAGAGTAAGAGTTAAGACGTTAACCAGTAGGCCAGAGTAAGAGTTAAGACCTTAACCAGTAGGCCAGAGTAAGAGTGAAGACCTTAACCTGTAGGCCATAGTACGAGTCTAAGACCTTAGCTATTAGGCCAGAGTAAGAGTTAAGACCTTAGCTATTAGGCCAGAGTAAGAGTTAAGACCTTAACCAGTAGGCCAGAGTAAGAGTTAAGACCTTAACCTGTAGGCCAGAGTACGAGTCTAAGACCTTAGCTATTAGGCCAGAGTAAGAGTTAAGACCTTAGCTATTAGGCCAGAGTAAGAGTTAAGACCTTAACCAGTAGGCCAGAGTAAGAGTTAAGACCTAAGCTATTAGGCCAGAGTAAGAGTTAAGACCTTAGCTATTAGGCCAGAGTAGGAGTCTAAGACCTTAACCAGTAGGCCAGAGTAAGAGTTAAGACCTTAGCCATTAGGACAGAGTAAGAGTTAATCCCTTAACCAGTAGGCCAGAGTAAGAGTTAAGACCTTAACCAGTAGGCCAGAGTAAGAGTCTAAGACCTTAGCAATTAGGCCAGAGTAAGAGTTAAGACCTTAACCAGTAGGCCAGAGCAAGAGTTAAGACCCTAACCAGTAGGCCAGAGTAAGAGTTAAGACCTTAACCAGTAGGCCAGAGTAAGAGTTAAGACCTTAACCAGTAGGCCAGAGTAAGAGTCTAAGACCTTAACCATTAGGCCAGAGTATGAGTTAAGACCTTAACCAGTAGGCCAGAGTAAGAGTTAAGACCTTAACCATTAGGCCAGAGTACGAGTCTAAGACCTTAACCATTAGGCCAGAGTACGAGTCTAAGACCTTAGCTATTAGGCCAGAATAAGAGTTAAGACCTTAGCTATTAGGCCAGAGTAAGAGTTAAGACCTTAACCTTTAGGCCAGAGTACGAGTCTAAGACCTTAGCTATTAGGCCAGAGTAAGAGTTAAGACCTTAACCAGTAGGCCAGAGTACGAGTCTAAGACCTTAGCTATTAGGCCAGAGTAAGAGTCTAAGACCTTAGCTATTAGGCCAGAGTAAGAGTTAAGACCTTAGATATTAGGCCAGAGTAAGAGTTAAGACGTTAACCAGTAGGCCAGAGTAAGAGTTAAGACCTTAACCAGTAGGCCAGAGTAAGAGTGAAGACCTTAACCTGTAGGCCATAGTACGAGTCTAAGACCTTAGCTATTAGGCCAGAGTAAGAGTTAAGACCTTAGCTATTAGGCCAGAGTAAGAGTTAAGACCTTAACCAGTAGGCCAGAGTAAGAGTTAAGACCTTAACCTGTAGGCCAGAGTACGAGTCTAAGACCTTAGCTATTAGGCCAGAGTAAGAGTTAAGACCTTAGCTATTAGGCCAGAGTAAGAGTTAAGACCTTAACCAGTAGGCCAGAGTAAGAGTTAAGACCTAAGCTATTAGGCCAGAGTAAGAGTTAAGACCTTAGCTATTAGGCCAGAGTAGGAGTCTAAGACCTTAACCAGTAGGCCAGAGTAAGAGTTAAGACCTTAGCCATTAGGCCAGAGTAAGAGTTAATCCCTTAACCAGTAGGCCAGAGTAAGAGTTAAGACCTTAACCAGTAGGCCAGAGTAAGAGTCTAAGACCTTAGCAATTAGGCCAGAGTAAGAGTTAAGACCTTAACCAGTAGGCCAGAGCAAGTGTTAAGACCCTAACCAGTAGGCCAGAGTAAGAGTTAAGACCTTAACCAGTAGGCCAGAGTAAGAGATAAGACCTTAACCAGTAGGCCAGAGTAAGAGTCTAAGACCTTAACCATTAGGCCAGAGTATGAGTTAAGACCTTAACCAGTAGGCCAGAGTAAGAGTTAAGACCTTAACCATTAGGCCAGAGTACGAGTCTAAGACCTTAGCTATTAGGCCAGAATAAGAGTTAAGACCTTAGCTATTAGGCCAGAGTAAGAGTTAAGACCTTAACCTTTAGGCCAGAGTACGAGTCTAAGACCTTAGCTATTAGGCCAGAGTAAGAGTTAAGACCTTAACCTGTAGGCCATAGTACGAGTCTAAGACCTTAGCTATTAGGCCAGAGTAAGAGTTAAGACCTTAGCTATTAGGCCAGAGTAAGAGTTAAGACCTTAACCAGTAGGCCAGAGTACGAGTCTAAGACCTTAGCTATTAGGCCAGAGTACGAGTTAAGACCTTAGCTATTAGGCCAGAGTAAGAGTTAAGACCTAAGCTATTAGGCCAGAGTAAGAGTTAAGACCTTAACCAGTAGGCCAAAGTACGAGTCTAAGACCTTAGCTATTAGGCCAGAGTAAGAGTTAAGACCTTAACCAGTAGGCCAGAGTACGAGTCTAAGACCTTAGCTATTAGGCCAGAGTAAGAGTTAAGACCTTAGCTATTAGGCCAGAGTAAGAGTTAAGACCTTAACCAGTAGGCCGGAGTAAGAGTTAAGACCTTAGCTATTAGGCCAGAGTAAGAGTTAAGACCATAGCTATTAGGCCAGAGAAAGAGTTAAGACCTTAACCAGTAGGCCAGAGTAAGAGTTAAGACCTTAACCAGTAGGCCTGAGTAAGAGTTAAGACCTTAACCTGTAGGCCATAGTACGAGTCTAAGACCTTAGCTATTAGGCCAGAGTAAGAGTTAAGACCTTAACCAGTAGGCCAGAGTACGAGTCTAAGACCTTAGCTATTAGGCCAGAGTAAGAGTCTAAGACCTTAGCTATTAGGCCAGAGTAAGAGTTAAGACCTTAGATATTAGGCCAGAGTAAGAGTTAAGACGTTAACCAGTAGGCCAGAGTAAGAGTTAAGACCTTAACCAGTAGGCCAGAGTAAGAGTGAAGACCTTAACCTGTAGGCCATAGTACGAGTCTAAGACCTTAGCTATTAGGCCAGAGTAAGAGTTAAGACCTTAGCTATTAGGCCAGAGTAAGAGTTAAGACCTTAACCAGTAGGCCAGAGTAAGAGTTAAGACCTTAACCTGTAGGCCAGAGTACGAGTCTAAGACCTTAGCTATTAGGCCAGAGTAAGAGTTAAGACCTTAGCTATTAGGCCAGAGTAAGAGTAAAGACCTTAACCAGTAGGCCAGAGTAAGAGTTAAGACCTAAGCTATTAGGCCAGAGTAAGAGTTAAGACCTTAGCTATTAGGCCAGAGTAGGAGTCTAAGACCTTAACCAGTAGGCCAGAGTAAGAGTTAAGACCTTAGCCATTAGGACAGAGTAAGAGTTAATCCCTTAACCAGTAGGCCAGAGTAAGAGTTAAGACCTTAACCAGTAGGCCAGAGTAAGAGTCTAAGACCTTAGCAATTAGGCCAGAGTAAGAGTTAAGACCTTAACCAGTAGGCCAGAGCAAGAGTTAAGACCCTAACCAGTAGGCCAGAGTAAGAGTTAAGACCTTAACCAGTAGGCCAGAGTAAGAGTTAAGACCTTAACCAGTAGGCCAGAGTAAGAGTCTAAGACCTTAACCATTAGGCCAGAGTATGAGTTAAGACCTTAACCAGTAGGCCAGAGTAAGAGTTAAGACCTTAACCATTAGGCCAGAGTACGAGTCTAAGACCTTAACCATTAGGCCAGAGTACGAGTCTAAGACCTTAGCTATTAGGCCAGAATAAGAGTTAAGACCTTAGCTATTAGGCCAGAGTAAGAGTTAAGACCTTAACCTTTAGGCCAGAGTACGAGTCTAAGACCTTAGCTATTAGGCCAGAGTAAGAGTTAAGACCTTAACCAGTAGGCCAGAGTACGAGTCTAAGACCTTAGCTATTAGGCCAGAGTAAGAGTCTAAGACCTTAGCTATTAGGCCAGAGTAAGAGTTAAGACCTTAGATATTAGGCCAGAGTAAGAGTTAAGACGTTAACCAGTAGGCCAGAGTAAGAGTTAAGACCTTAACCAGTAGGCCAGAGTAAGAGTGAAGACCTTAACCTGTAGGCCATAGTACGAGTCTAAGACCTTAGCTATTAGGCCAGAGTAAGAGTTAAGACCTTAGCTATTAGGCCAGAGTAAGAGTTAAGACCTTAACCAGTAGGCCAGAGTAAGAGTTAAGACCTTAACCTGTAGGCCAGAGTACGAGTCTAAGACCTTAGCTATTAGGCCAGAGTAAGAGTTAAGACCTTAGCTATTAGGCCAGAGTAAGAGTTAAGACCTTAACCAGTAGGCCAGAGTAAGAGTTAAGACCTAAGCTATTAGGCCAGAGTAAGAGTTAAGACCTTAGCTATTAGGCCAGAGTAGGAGTCTAAGACCTTAACCAGTAGGCCAGAGTAAGAGTTAAGACCTTAGCCATTAGGCCAGAGTAAGAGTTAATCCCTTAACCAGTAGGCCAGAGTAAGAGTTAAGACCTTAACCAGTAGGCCAGAGTAAGAGTCTAAGACCTTAGCAATTAGGCCAGAGTAAGAGTTAAGACCTTAACCAGTAGGCCAGAGCAAGTGTTAAGACCCTAACCAGTAGGCCAGAGTAAGAGTTAAGACCTTAACCAGTAGGCCAGAGTAAGAGATAAGACCTTAACCAGTAGGCCAGAGTAAGAGTCTAAGACCTTAACCATTAGGCCAGAGTATGAGTTAAGACCTTAACCAGTAGGCCAGAGTAAGAGTTAAGACCTTAACCATTAGGCCAGAGTACGAGTCTAAGACCTTAGCTATTAGGCCAGAATAAGAGTTAAGACCTTAGCTATTAGGCCAGAGTAAGAGTTAAGACCTTAACCTTTAGGCCAGAGTACGAGTCTAAGACCTTAGCTATTAGGCCAGAGTAAGAGTTAAGACCTTAACCTGTAGGCCATAGTACGAGTCTAAGACCTTAGCTATTAGGCCAGAGTAAGAGTTAAGACCTTAGCTATTAGGCCAGAGTAAGAGTTAAGACCTTAACCAGTAGGCCAGAGTACGAGTCTAAGACCTTAGCTATTAGGCCAGAGTACGAGTTAAGACCTTAGCTATTAGGCCAGAGTAAGAGTTAAGACCTAAGCTATTAGGCCAGAGTAAGAGTTAAGACCTTAACCAGTAGGCCAAAGTACGAGTCTAAGACCTTAGCTATTAGGCCAGAGTAAGAGTTAAGACCTTAACCAGTAGGCCAGAGTACGAGTCTAAGACCTTAGCTATTAGGCCAGAGTAAGAGTTAAGACCTTAGCTATTAGGCCAGAGTAAGAGTTAAGACCTTAGCTATTAAGCCAGAGTAAGAGTTAAGACCTTAACCATTAGGCCAGAGTAAGAGTTAAGACCTTAACCTGTAGGCCAGAGTAAGAGTTAAGACCTTAACAAGTAGGCCAGAGTAAGAGTTCAGACCTTAGCTATTAGGCCAGAGTAAGAGTTAAGAACTTAACCATTAGGCCAGAGTAAGAGTTAAGACCTTAACCAGTAAGCCAGAGTAAGAGTTAAGACCTTAACCAGTAGGCCAGGGTAAGAGTCTAAGACCTTAACCATTAGGCCAGAGTACGAGTCTAAGACCTTAGCTCTTAGGCCAGAGTAAGAGTTAAGACCTTAACCAGTAGGCCAGAGTACGAGTCTAAGACCTTAGCTATTAGGCCAGAGTAAGAGTTAAGACCTCAACATGTAAACCATAGTACGAGTCTAAGACCTTAGCTATTAGGACAGAGTAAGAGTTAAGACCTTAACCAGTAGGCCAGAGTACGAGTCTAAGACCTTAGCTGTTAGGCCAGAATAAGAGTTAAGATCTTAGCTATTAGGCCAGAGTAAGAGTTAAGACCTTAACCAGTAGGCCAGAGTACGAGTATAAGACCTTAGCAATTAGGCCAGAGTAAGAGTTAAGATCTTACCCAGTAGGCCAGAGCAAGAGTTAAGACATTAACCAGTAGGCCAGAGTACGAGTCTAAGACCTTAGCTATTAGGCCAGAGTAAGAGTTAAGACCTTAACCATTAGGCCAGAGTACGAGTCTAAGACCTTAGCTATTAGGCTAGAGTAAGAGTTAAGACCTTAGCTATTAGGCCAGAGGAGGAGTCTAAGACCTTAACCAGTAGGCCAGAGCAAGAGTTAAGACATTAGCCATTAGGCCAGAGTAAGAGTTAATCCCTTAACAAGTAGGCCAGAGTAAGAGTTAAGACCTTAACCAGTAGGCCAGAGTAAGAGTTAAGACCTTAGCTATTAGGCCAGAGTAAGAGTTAAGACCTTAGCTATTAGGCCAGAGTAAGAGTTAAGACCTTAACCAGTAGGCCAGAGTAAGAGTTAAGACCTTAACCAGTAGGCCTGAGTAAGAGTTAAGACCTTAACCTGTAGGCCATAGTACGAGTCCAAGACCTTAGCTATTAGGCCAGAGTAAGAGTTAAGACCTTAGCTATTAGGCCAGAGTACGAGTCTAAGACCTTAGCTATTAGGCCAGAGTAAGAGTTAAGACCTTAACCATTAGGCCAGAGTACGAGTCTAAGACCTTAACCATTAGGCCAGAGTACGAGTCTAAGACCTTAGCTATTAGGCCAGAGTAAGGGTTAAGACCTTAGCTAGTAGGCCAGAGTAAGAGTTAAGACCTTAGCTATTAAGCCAGAGTAAGAGTTAAGACCTTAACCATTAGGCCATAGTAGGAGTTAAGACCTTAACCTGTAGGCCAGATTAAGGAGTTAAGACCTTAACAAGTAGGCCAGAGTAAGAGTTAAGACCTTAGCTATTAGGCCAGAGTAAGAGTTAAGACCTTAACCATTAGGCCAGAGTAAGAGTTAAGACCTTATCCAGTAGGCCAGAGTAAGAGTTAAGACGTTAACCAGTAGGCCAGAGTTAGAGTCTAAGACCTTAACCATTAGGCCAGAGTACGAGTCTAAGGCCTTAGCTATTAGGCCAAAGTAAGAGTTAAGACCTTAGCTATTAGGCCAGAGTAAGAGTTAAGACCTTAACCAGTAGGCCAGAGTAAGAGTTAAGACCTTAGCTATTAGGCCAGAGTAAGAATTAAGACCTTAACCAGTAGGCCAAAGTACGAGTCTAAGACCTTAGCTATTAGGCCAGAGTAAGACTTAAGACCTTAACCAGTAGGCCAGAGTACGAGTCTAAAACCTTAGCTATTAGGCCAGAGTAAGTGTTAAGACCTTAACCAGTAGGCCAGAGTAAGAGTTAAGACCTTAACCATTAGGCCAGAGTACGAGTCTAAGACCTTAACCTGTAGGCCATAGTACGAGTCTAAGACCTTAGCTATTAGGCCAGAGTAAGAGTTAAGACCTTAGCTATTAGGCCAGTGTAAGAGTTAAGACCTTAACCAGTAGGCCAGAGTACGAGTCTAAGACCTTAGCTATTAGGCCAGAGTAAGAGTTAAGACCTTAACCAGTAGGCCAGAGTAAGAGTTAAGACCTGAACCAGTAGGCCAGAGTAAGAGTTAAGACCTTAACCAGTAGGCCAGAGTAAGAGTCTAAGACCTTAACCATTAGGCCAGAGTATGAGTCTAAGACCTTAGCTATTAGGCCAGAGTAAGAGTTAAGACCTTAACCAGTAGGCCAGAGTAAGAGTTAAGACCTTAACCAGTAGGCCAGAGTACGAGTCTAAGACCTTAGCTATTAGGCCAGAGTAAGAGTTAAGACCTTAGCTATTAGGCCAGAGTAAGAGTTAAGACCTTAACCAGTAGGCCAGAGTAAGAGTTAAGACCTTAGCTATTAGGCCAGAGTAAGAGTTAAGACCTTAGCTATTAGGCCAGAGTAAGAGTTAAGACCTTAACCAGTAGGCCTGAGTAAGAGTTAAGACCTTAACCTGTAGGCCATAGTACGAGTCTAAGACCTTAGCTATTAGGCCAGAGTAAGAGTTAAGACCTTAACCAGTAGGCCAGAGTAAGAGTTAAGACCTGAACCAGTAGGCCAGAGTAAGAGTTAAGACCTTAACCAGTAGGCCAGAGTAAGAGTCTAAGACCTTAACCATTAGGCCAGAGTATGAGTCTAAGACCTTAGCTATTAGGCCAGAGTAAGAGTTAAGACCTTAACCAGTAGGCCAGAGTAAGAGTTAAGACCTTAACCTGTAGGCCAGAGTACGAGTCTAAGACCTTAGCTATTAGGCCAGAGTAAGAGTTAAGACCTTAGCTATTAGGCCAGAGTAAGAGTTAAGACCTTAACCAGTAGGCCAGAGTAAGAGTTAAGACCTAAGCTATTAGGTCAGAGTAAGAGTTAAGACCTTAACCAGTAGGCCAAAGTACGAGTCTAAGACCTTAGCTATTAGGCCAGAGTAAGAGTTAAGACCTTAACCAGTAGGCCAGAGTACGAGTCTAAGACCTTAGCTATTAGGCCAGAGTAAGAGTTAAGACCTTAGCTATTAAGCCAGAGTAAGAGTTAAGACCTTAACCATTAGGCCAGAGTAAGAGTTAAGACCTTAACCTGTAGGCCAGAGTAAGAGTTAAGACCTTAACAAGTAGGCCAGAGTAAGAGTTCAGACCTTAGCTATTAGGCCAGAGTAAGAGTTAAGACCTTAACCATTAGGCCAGAGTAAGAGTTAAGACCTTAACCAGTGAGCCAGAGTAAGAGTTAAGACCTTAACCAGTAGGCCAGGGTAAGAGTCTAAGACCTTAACCAGTAGGCCAGAGTACGAGTCTAAGACCTTAGCTATTAGGCCAGAGTAAGAGTTAAGACCTTAACCATTAGGCCAGAGTACGAGTCTAAGACCTTAGCAATTAGGCCAGAGTAAGAGTTAAGATCTTACACAGTAGGTCAGAGCAAGAGTTAAGACCTTAACCAGTAGGCCAGAGTACGAGTCTAAGACCTTAGCTATTAGGCCAGAGTAAGAGTTAAGACCTTAACCAGTAGGCCTGAGTAAGAGTTAAGACCTTAACCTGTAGGCCATAGTACGAGTCTAAGACATTAGCTATTAGGCCAGAGTAAGAGTTAAGACCTTAACCAGTAGGCCAGAGTACGAGTCTAAGACCTTAGCTATTAGGCCAGAGTAAGAGTCTAAGACCTTAGCTATTAGGCCAGAGTAAGAGTTAAGACCTTAGCTATTAGGCCAGAGTAAGAGTTAAGACCTTAACCAGTAGGCCAGAGTAAGAGTTAAGACCTTAACCAGTAGGCCAGAGTAAGAGTTAAGACCTTAACCTGTAGGCCATAGTACGAGTCTAAGACCTTAGTTATTAGGCCAGAGTAAGAGTTAAGACCTTAGCTATTAGGCCAGAGTAAGAGTTAAGACCTTAACCAGTAGGCCAGAGTAAGAGTTAAGACCTTAACCTGTAGGCCAGAGTACGAGTCTAAGACCTTAGCTATTAGGCCAGAGTAAGAGTTAAGACCTTAGCTATTAGGCCAGAGTAAGAGTTAAGACCTTAACCAGTAGGCCAGAGTAAGAGTTAAGACCTAAGCTATTAGGTCAGAGTAAGAGTTAAGACCTTAACCAGTAGGCCAAAGTACGAGTCTAAGACCTTAGCTATTAGGTCAGAGTAAGAGTTAAGACCTTAACCAGTAGGCCAGAGTACGAGTCTAAGACCTTAGCTATTAGGCCAGAGTAAGAGTTAAGACCTTAGCTATTAGGCCAGAGTAAGAGTTAAGACCTTAGCTATTAAGCCAGATTAAGAGTTAAGACCTTAACCATTAGGCCAGAGTAAGAGTTAAGACCTTAACCTGTAGGCCAGAGTAAGAGTTAAGACCTTAACAAGTAGGCCAGAGTAAGAGTTCAGACCTTAGCTATTAGGCCAGAGTAAGAGGTAAGACCTTAACCATTAGACCAGAGTAAGAGTTAAGACCTTAACCAGTGAGCCAGAGTAAGAGTTAAGACCTTAACCAGTAGGCCAGGGTAAGAGTCTAAGACCTTAACCAGTAGGCCAGAGTACGAGTCTAAGACCTTAGCTATTAGGCCAGAGTAAGAGTTAAGACCTTAACCATTAGGCCAGAGTACGAGTTAAGACCTAAGCTATTAGGTCAGAGTAAGAGTTAAGACCTTAACCAGTAGGCCAAAGTACGAGTCTAAGACCTTAGCTATTAGGCCAGAGTAAGAGTTAAGACCTTAACCAGTAGGCCAGAGTACGAGTCTAAGACCTTAGCTATTAGGCCAGAGTAAGAGTTAAGACCTTAGCTATTAAGCCAGAGTAAGAGTTAAGACCTTAACCATTAGGCCAGAGTAAGAGTTAAGACCTTAACCTGTAGGCCAGAGTAAGAGTTAAGACCTTAACAAGTAGGCCAGAGTAAGAGTTCAGACCTTAGCTATTAGGCCAGAGTAAGAGTTAAGACCTTAACAATTAGGCCAGAGTAAGAGTTAAGACCTTAACCAGTGAGCCAGAGTAAGAGTTAAGACCTTAACCAGTAGGCCAGGGTAAGAGTCTAAGACCTTAACCAGTAGGCCAGAGTACGAGTCTAAGACCTTAGCTATTAGGCCAGAGTAAGAGTTAAGACCTTAACCATTAGGCCAGAGTACGAGTCTAAGACCTTAGCAATTAGGCCAGAGTAAGAGTTAAGATCTTACACAGTAGGTCAGAGCAAGAGTTAAGACCTTAACCAGTAGGCCAGAGTACGAGTCTAAGACCTTAGCTATTAGGCCAGAGTAAGAGTTAAGACCTTAACCAGTAGGCCTGAGTAAGAGTTAAGACCTTAACCTGTAGGCCATAGTACGAGTCTAAGACATTAGCTATTAGGCCAGAGTAAGAGTTAAGACCTTAACCAGTAGGCCAGAGTACGAGTCTAAGACCTTAGCTATTAGGCCAGAGTAAGAGTCTAAGACCTTAGCTATTAGGCCAGAGTAAGAGTTAAGACCTTAGCTATTAGGCCAGAGTAAGAGTTAAGACCTTAACCAGTAGGCCAGAGTAAGAGTTAAGACCTTAACCAGTAGGCCAGAGTAAGAGTTAAGACCTTAACCTGTAGGCCATAGTACGAGTCTAAGACCTTAGTTATTAGGCCAGAGTAAGAGTTAAGACCTTAGCTATTAGGCCAGAGTAAGAGTTAAGACCTTAACCAGTAGGCCAGAGTAAGAGTTAAGACCTTAACCTGTAGGCCAGAGTACGAGTCTAAGACCTTAGCTATTAGGCCAGAGTAAGAGTTAAGACCTTAGCTATTAGGCCAGAGTAAGAGTTAAGACCTTAACCAGTAGGCCAGAGTAAGAGTTAAGACCTAAGCTATTAGGTCAGAGTAAGAGTTAAGACCTTAACCAGTAGGCCAAAGTACGAGTCTAAGACCTTAGCTATTAGGTCAGAGTAAGAGTTAAGACCTTAACCAGTAGGCCAGAGTACGAGTCTAAGACCTTAGCTATTAGGCCAGAGTAAGAGTTAAGACCTTAGCTATTAGGCCAGAGTAAGAGTTAAGACCTTAGCTATTAAGCCAGAGTAAGAGTTAAGACCTTAACCATTAGGCCAGAGTAAGAGTTAAGACCTTAATCTGTAGGCCAGAGTAAGAGTTAAGACCTTAACAAGTAGGCCAGAGTAAGAGTTCAGACCTTAGCTATTAGGCCAGAGTAAGAGGTAAGACCTTAACCATTAGGCCAGAGTAAGAGTTAAGACCTTAACCAGTGAGCCAGAGTAAGAGTTAAGACCTTAACCAGTAGGCCAGGGTAAGAGTCTAAGACCTTAACCAGTAGGCCAGAGTACGAGTCTAAGACCTTAGCTATTAGGCCAGAGTAAGAGTTAAGACCTTAACCATTAGGCCAGAGTACGAGTCTAAGACCTTAGCAATTAGGCCAGAGTAAGAGTTAAGATCTTACACAGTAGGCCAGAGCAAGAGTTAAGACCTTAACCAGTAGGCCAGAGTACGAGTCTAAGACCTTAGCTATTAGGCCAGAGTAAGAGTTAAGACCTTAACCATTAGGCCAGAGTACGAGTCTAAGACCTTAGCTATTAGGCTAGATTAAGAGTTAAGACCTTAGCTATTAGGCCAGTGAAAGAGTTAAGACCTTAGCTATTAGGCCAGAGTAGGAGTCTAAGACCTTAACCAGTAGGCCAGAGTAAGAGTTAAGACCTTAGCCATTAGGCCAGAGTAAGAGTTAATCCCTTAACCAGTAGGCCAGAGTAAGAGTTAAGACCTTAACCAGTAGGCCAGAGTAAGAGTCTAAGACCTTAGCAATTAGGCCAGAGTAAGAGTTAAGACCTTAACCAGTAGGCCAGAGTAAGAGTTAAGACCTTAACCAGTAGGCCAGAGTAAGAGTCTAAGACCTTAACCATTAGGCCAGAGTATGAGTCTAAGACCTTAGCTATTAGGCCAGAGTAAAAGTTAAGACCTTAACCAGTAGGCCAGATTAAGAGTTAAGACCTGAACCAGTAGGCCAGAGTACGAGTCTAAGACCTTAGCTATTAGGCCAGAGTAAGAGTTAAGACCTTAGCTATTAGGCCAGAGTAAGAGTTAAGACCTTAACCAGTAGGCCGGAGTAAGAGTTAAGACCTTAGCTATTAGGCCAGAGTAAGAGTTAAGACCTTAGCTATTAGGCCAGAGAAAGAGTTAAGACCTTAACCAGTAGGCCAGAGTAAGAGTTAAGACCTTAACCAGTAGGCCTGAGTAAGAGTTAAGACCTTAACCTGTAGGCCATAGTACGAGTCTAAGACCTTAGCTATTAGGCCAGAGTAATAGTTAAGACCTTAACCAGTAGGCCAGAGTACGAGTCTAAGACCTTAGCTATTAGGCCAGAGTAAGAGTCTAAGACCTTAGCTATTAGGCCAGAGTAAGAGATAAGACCTTAGATATTAGGCCAGAGTAAGAGTTAAGACGTTAACCAGTAGGCCAGAGTAAGAGTTAAGACCTTAACCAGTAGGCCAGAGTAAGAGTGAAGACCTTAACCTGTAGGCCATAGTACGAGTCTAAGACCTTAGCTATTAGGCCAGAGTAAGAGTTAAGACCTTAGCTATTAGGCCAGAGTAAGAGTTAAGACCTTAACCAGTAGGCCAGAGTAAGAGTTAAGACCTTAACCTGTAGGCCAGAGTACGAGTCTAAGACCTTAGCTATTAGGCCAGAGTAAGAGTTAAGACCTTAGCTATTAGGCCAGAGTAAGAGTTAAGACCTTAACCAGTAGGCCAGAGTAAGAGTTAAGACCTAAGCTATTAGGCCAGAGTAAGAGTTAAGACCTTAGCTATTAGGCCAGAGTAGGAGTCTAAGACCTTAACCAGTAGGCCAGAGTAAGAGTTAAGACCTTAGCCATTAGGCCAGAGTAAGAGTTAATCCCTTAACCAGTAGGCCAGAGTAAGAGTTAAGACCTTAACCAGTAGGCCAGAGTAAGAGTCTAAGACCTTAGCAATTATGCCAGAGTAAGAGTTAAGACCTTAACCAGTAGGCCAGAGCAAGAGTTAAGACCCTAACCAGTAGGCCAGAGTAAGAGTTAAGACCTTAACCAGTAGGCCAGAGTAAGAGTTAAGACCTTAACCAGTAGGCCAGAGTAAGAGTCTAAGACCTTAACCATTAGGCCAGAGTATGAGTCAAGACCTTAACCAGTAGGCCAGAGTAAGAGTTAAGACCTTAACCATTAGGCCAGAGTACGAGTCTAAGACCTTAACCATTAGGCCAGAGTACGAGTCTAAGACCTTAGCTATTAGGCCAGAATAAGAGTTAAGACCTTAGCTATTAGGCCAGAGTAAGAGTTAAGACCTTAACCTTTAGGCCAGAGTACGAGTCTAAGACCTTAGCTATTAGGCCAGAGTAAGAGTTAAGACCTTAACCTGTAGGCCATAGTACGAGTCTAAGACCTTAGCTGTTAGGCCAGAGTAAGAGTTAAGACCTTAGCTATTAGGCCAGAGTAAGAGTTAAGACCTTAACCAGTAGGCCAGAGTACGAGTCTAAGACCTTAGCTATTAGGCCAGAGTACGAGTTAAGACCTTAGCTATTAGGCCAGAGTAAGAGTTAAGACCTAAGCTATTAGGCCAGAGTAAGAGTTAAGACCTTAACCAGTAGGCCAAAGTACGAGTCTAAGACCTTAGCTATTAGGCCAGAGTAAGAGTTAAGACCTTAACCAGTAGGCCAGAGTACGAGTCTAAGACCTTAGCTATTAGGCCAGAGTAAGAGTTAAGACCTTAGCTATTAGGCCAGAGTAAGAGTTAAGACCTTAGCTATTAAGCCAGAGTAAGAGTTAAGACCTTAACCATTAGGCCAGAGTAAGAGTTAAGACCTTAACCTGTAGGCCAGAGTAAGAGTTAAGACCTTAACAAGTAGGCCAGAGTAAGAGTTCAGACCTTAGCTATTAGGCCAGAGTAAGAGTTAAGACCTTAACCATTAGGCCAGAGTAAGAGTTAAGACCTTAACCAGTAAGCCAGAGTAAGAGTTAAGACGTTAACCAGTAGGCCGGGGTAAGAGTCTAAGACCTTAACCATTAGGCCAGAGTACGAGTCTAAGACCTTAGCTCTTAGGCCAGAGTAAGAGTTAAGACCTTAACCAGTAGGCCAGAGTACGAGTCTAAGACCTTAGCTATTAGGCCAGAGTAAGAGTTAAGACCTTAACCTGTAAACCATAGTACGAGTCTAAGACCTTAGCTATTAGGCCAGAGTAAGTGTTAAGACCTTAACCAGTAGGCCAGAGTAAGAGTTAAGACCTTAACCATTAGGCCAGAGTACGAGTCTAAGACCTTAACCATTAGGCCAGAGTACGAGTCTAAGACCTTAGCTATTAGGCCAGAGTAAGAGTTAAGACCTTAACCTGTAGGCCATAGTACGAGTCTAAGACCTTAGCTATTAGGCCAGAGTAAGAGTTAAGACCTTAGCTATTAGGCCAGAGTAAGAGTTAAGACCTTAACCAGTAGGCCAGAGTACGAGTCTAAGACCTTAGCTATTAGGCCAGAGTATGAGTTAAGACCTTAGCTATTAAGCCAGAGTGAGAGTTAAGACCTTAACCATTAGGCCAGAGTAAGAGTTAAGACCTTAACCTGTAGACCATAGTAAGAGTTAAGACCTTATCAAGTAGGCCAGAGTAAGAGTTAAGACCTTAACCAGTAGGCCAGAGTAAGAGTTAAGACCTTAACCAGTAGGCCAGAGTAAGAGTCTAAGACCTTAACCATTAGGCCAGAGTATGAGTCTAAGACCTTAGCTATTAGGCCAGAGTAAGAGTTAAGACCTTAACCAGTAGGCCAGAGTAAGAGTTAAGACCTTAACCAGTAGGCCAGAGTACGAGTCTAAGACCTTAGCTATTAGGCCAGAGTAAGAGTTAAGACCTTAGCTATTAGGCCAGAGTAAGAGTTAAGACCTTAACCAGTAGGCCAGAGTAAGAGTTAAGACCTTAGCTATTAGGCCAGAGTAAGAGTTAAGACCTTAGCTATTAGGCCAGAGTAAGAGTTAAGACCTTAACCAGTAGGCCTGAGTAAGAGTTAAGACCTTAACCTGTAGGCCATAGTACGAGTCTAAGACCTTAGCTATTAGGCCAGAGTAAGAGTTAAGACCTTAACCAGTAGGCCAGAGTAAGAGTTAAGACCTTAACCAGTAGGCCAGAGTAAGAGTCTAAGACCTTAGCAATTATGCCAGAGTAAGAGTTAAGACCTTAACCAGTAGGCCAGAGCAAGAGTTAAGACCCTAACCAGTAGGCCAGAGTAAGAGTTAAGACCTTAACCAGTAGGCCAGAGTAAGAGTTAAGACCTTAACCAGTAGGCCAGAGTAAGAGTCTAAGACCTTAACCATTAGGCCAGAGTATGAGTCAAGACCTTAACCAGTAGGCCAGAGTAAGAGTTAAGACCTTAACCATTAGGCCAGAGTACGAGTCTAAGACCTTAACCATTAGGCCAGAGTACGAGTCTAAGACCTTAGCTATTAGGCCAGAATAAGAGTTAAGACCTTAGCTATTAGGCCAGAGTAAGAGTTAAGACCTTAACCTTTAGGCCAGAGTACGAGTCTAAGACCTTAGCTATTAGGCCAGAGTAAGAGTTAAGACCTTAACCTGTAGGCCATAGTACGAGTCTAAGACCTTAGCTGTTAGGCCAGAGTAAGAGTTAAGACCTTAGCTATTAGGCCAGAGTAAGAGTTAAGACCTTAACCAGTAGGCCAGAGTACGAGTCTAAGACCTTAGCTATTAGGCCAGAGTACGAGTTAAGACCTTAGCTATTAGGCCAGAGTAAGAGTTA
This sequence comes from Triturus cristatus, assembly GCF_964204655.1. NCBI lineage: Eukaryota > Metazoa > Chordata > Amphibia > Caudata > Salamandridae > Triturus > Triturus cristatus. Next base: position 119,666 of record NW_028188346.1, read on the forward strand.
AGACCTAAGCTATTAGGCCAGAGTAAGAGTTAAGACCTTAACCAGTAGGCCAAAGTACGAGTCTAAGACCTTAGCTATTAGGCCAGAGTAAGAGTTAAGACCTTAACCAGTAGGCCAGAGTACGAGTCTAAGACCTTAGCTATTAGGCCAGAGTAAGAGTTAAGACCTTAGCTATTAGGCCAGAGTAAGAGTTAAGACCTTAGCTATTAAGCCAGAGTAAGAGTTAAGACCTTAACCATTAGGCCAGAGTAAGAGTTAAGACCTTAACCTGTAGGCCAGAGTAAGAGTTAAGACCTTAACAAGTAGGCCAGAGTAAGAGTTCAGACCTTAGCTATTAGGCCAGAGTAAGAGTTAAGACCTTAACCATTAGGCCAGAGTAAGAGTTAAGACCTTAACCAGTAAGCCAGAGTAAGAGTTAAGACCTTAACCAGTAGGCCGGGGTAAGAGTCTAAGACCTTAACCATTAGGCCAGAGTACGAGTCTAAGACCTTAGCTCTTAGGCCAGAGTAAGAGTTAAGACCTTAACCAGTAGGCCAGAGTACGAGTCTAATACCTTAGCTATTAGGCCAGAGTAAGAGTTAAGACCTTAACCTGTAAACCATAGTACGAGTCTAAGACCTTAGCTATTAGGCCAGAGTAAGTGTTAAGACCTTAACCAGTAGGCCAGAGTAAGAGTTAAGACCTTAACCATTAGGCCAGAGTACGAGTCTAAGACCTTAACCATTAGGCCAGAGTACGAGTCTAAGACCTTAGCTATTAGGCCAGAGTAAGAGTTAAGACCTTAACCTGTAGGCCATAGTACGAGTCTAAGACCTTAGCTATTAGGCCAGAGTAAGAGTTAAGACCTTAGCTATTAGGCCAGAGTAAGAGTTAAGACCTTAACCAGTAGGCCAGAGTACGAGTCTAAGACCTTAGCTATTAGGCCAGAGTATGAGTTAAGACCTTAGCTATTAAGCCAGAGTGAGAGTTAAGACCTTAACCATTAGGCCAGAGTAAGAGTTAAGACCTTAACCTGTAGACCATAGTAAGAGTTAAGACCTTATCAAGTAGGCCAGAGTAAGAGTTAAGACCTTAGCTATTAGGCCAGAGTAAGAGTTAAGACCTTAACCATTAGGCCAGAGTAAAAGTTAAGACCTTAACCAGTAGGCCAGAGTAAGAGTTAAGACCTTAACCAGTAGGCCAGAGTAAGAGTCTAAGACCTTAACCATTAGGCCAGAGTATGAGTCTAAGACCTTAGATATTAGGCCAGAGTAAGAGTTAAGACCTTAACCAGTAGGCCAGAGTAAGAGTTAAGACCTTAACCAGTAGGCCAGAGTACGAGTCTAAGACCTTAGCTATTAGGCCAGAGTAAGAGTTAAGACCTTCGCTATTAGGCCAGAGTAAGAGTTAAGACCTTAACCAGTAGGCCACAGTAAGAGTTAAGACCTTAGCTATTAGGCCAGAGTAAGAGTTAAGACCTTAGCTATTAGGCCAGAGTAAGAGTTAAGACCTTAACCAGTAGGCCTGAGTAAGAGTTAAGACCTTAACCTGTAGGCCATAGTACGAGTCTAAGACCTTAGCTATTAGGCCAGAGTAAGAGTTAAGACCTTAACCAGTAGGCCAGAGTAAGAGTTAAGACCTTAACCAGTAGGCCAGAGTAAGAGTTAAGACCTTAACCTGTAGGCCATAGTACGAGTCTCAGACCTTAGTTATTAGGCCAGAGTAAGAGTTAAGACCTTAGCTATTAGGCCAGAGTAAGAGTTAAGACCTTAACCAGTAGGCCAGAGTAAGAGTTAAGACCTTAACCTGTAGGCCAGAGTACGAGTCTAAGACCTTAGCTATTAGGCCAGAGTAAGAGTTAAGACCTTAGCTATTAGGCCAGAGTAAGAGTTAAGACCTTAACCAGTAGGCCAGAGTAAGAGTTAAGACCTAAGCTATTAGGTCAGAGTAAGAGTTAAGACCTTAACCAGTAGGCCAAAGTACGAGTCTAAGACCTTAGCTATTAGGCCAGAGTAAGAGTTAAGACCTTAACCAGTAGGCCAGAGTACGAGTCTAAGACCTTAGCTATTAGGCCAGAGTAAGAGTTAAGACCTTAGCTATTAGGCCAGAGTAAGAGTTAAGACCTTAGCTATTAAGCCAGAGTAAGAGTTAAGACCTTATCCATTAGGCCAGAGTAAGAGTTAAGACCTTAACCTGTAGGCCAGAGTAAGAGTTAAGACCTTAACAAGTAGGCCAGAGTAAGAGTTCAGACCTTAGCTATTAGGCCAGAGTAAGAGTTAAGACCTTAACCATTAGGCCAGAGTAAGAGTTAAGACCTTAACCAGTGAGCCAGAGTAAGAGTTAAGACCTTAACCAGTAGGCCAGGGTAAGAGTCTAAGACCTTAACCAGTAGGCCAGAGTACGAGTCTAAGACCTTAGCTATTAGGCCAGAGTAAGAGTTAAGACCTTAACCATTAGGCCAGAGTACGAGTCTAAGACCTTAGCAATTAGGCCAGAGTAAGAGTTAAGATCTTACACAGTAGGCCAGAGCAAGAGTTAAGACCTTAACCAGTAGGCCAGAGTACGAGTCTAAGACCTTAGCTATTAGGCCAGAGTAAGAGTTAAGACCTTAACCAGTAGGCCTGAGTAAGAGTTAAGACCTTAACCTGTAGGCCATAGTACGAGTCTAAGACATTAGCTATTAGGCCAGAGTAAGAGTTAAGACCTTAACCAGTAGGCCAGAGTACGAGTCTAAGACCTTAGCTATTAGGCCAGAGTAAGAGTCTAAGACCTTAGCTATTAGGCCAGAGTAAGAGTTAAGACCTTAGCTATTAGGCCAGAGTAAGAGTTAAGACCTTAACCAGTAGGCCAGAGTAAGAGTTAAGACCTTAACCAGTAGGCCAGAGTAAGAGTTAAGACCTTAACCTGTAGGCCATAGTACGAGTCTAAGACCTTAGTTATTAGGCCAGAGTAAGAGTTAAGACCTTAGATATTAGGCCAGAGTAAGAGTTAAGACCTTAACCAGTAGGCCAGAGTAAGAGTTAAGACCTTAACCTGTAGGCCAGAGTACGAGTCTAAGACCTTAGCTATTAGGCCAGAGTAAGAGTTAAGACCTTAGCTATTAGGCCAGAGTAAGAGTTAAGACCTTAACCAGTAGGCCAGAGTAAGAGTTAAGACCTAAGCTATTAGGTCAGAGTAAGAGTTAAGACCTTAACCAGTAGGCCAAAGTACGAGTCTAAGACCTTAGCTATTAGGCCAGAGTAAGAGTTAGGACCTTAACCAGTAGGCCAGAGTACGAGTCTAAGACCTTAGCTATTAGGCCAGAGTAAGAGTTAAGACCTTAGCTATTAGGCCAGAGTAAGAGTTAAGACCTTAGCTATTAAGCCAGAGTAAGAGTTAGGACCTTAACCATTAGGCCAGAGTAAGAGTTAAGACCTTAACCTGTAGGCCAGAGTAAGAGTTAAGACCTTAACAAGTAGGCCAGAGTAAGAGCTCAGACCTTAGCTATTAGGCCAGAGTAAGAGGTAAGACCTTAACCATTAGGCCAGAGTAAGAGTTAAGACCTTAACCAGTGAGCCAGAGTAAGAGTTAAGAGCTTAACCAGTAGGCCAGGGTAAGAGTCTAAGACCTTAACCAGTAGGCCAGAGTACGAGTCTAAGACCTTAGCTATTAGGCCAGAGTAAGAGTTAAGACCTTAACCATTAGGCCAGAGTACGAGTCTAAGACCTTAGCAATTAGGCCAGAGTAAGAGTTAAGATCTTACACAGTAGGCCAGAGCAAGAGTTAAGACATTAACCAGTAGGCCAGAGTACGAGTCTAAGACCTTAGCTATTAGGCCAGAGTAAGAAATAAGACCTTAACCATTAGGCCAGAGTACGAGTCTAAGACCTTAGCTATTAGGCTAGATTAAGAGTTAAGACCTTAGCTATTAGGCCAGAGAAAGAGTTAAGACCTTAGCTATTAGGCCAGAGTAGGAGTCTAAGACCTTAACCAGTAGGCCAGAGTAAGAGTTAAGACCTTAGCCATTAGGCCAGAGTAAGAGTTAATCCCTTAACCAGTAGGCCAGAGTAAGAGTTAAGACCTTAACCAGTAGGCCAGAGTAAGAGTCTAAGACCTTAGCAATTAGGCCAGAGTAAGAGTTAAGACCTTAACCAGTAGGCCAGAGTAAGAGTTAAGACCTTAACCAGTAGGCCAGAGTACGAGTCTAAGACCTTAGCTATTAGGCCAGAGTAAGAAATAAGACCTTAACCATTAGGCCAGAGTACGAGTCTAAGACCTTAGCTATTAGGCTAGATTAAGAGTTAAGACCTTAGCTATTAGGCCAGAGAAAGAGTTAAGACCTTAGCTATTAGGCCAGAGTAGGAGTCTAAGACCTTAACCAGTAGGCCAGAGTAAGAGTTAAGACCTTAGCCATTAGGCCAGAGTAAGAGTTAATCCCTTAACCAGTAGGCCAGAGTAAGAGTTAAGACCTTAACCAGTAGGCCAGAGTAAGAGTCTAAGACCTTAGCAATTAGGCCAGAGCAAGAGTTAAGACCTTAACCAGTAGGCCAGAGTAAGAGTTAAGACCTTAACCAGTAGGCCAGAATAAGAGTTAAGACCTTAACCAGTAGGCCAGAGTAAGAGTCTAAGACCTTAACCATTAGGCAGGAGTATGAGTCTAAGACCTTAGCTATTAGGCCAGAGTAAAAGTTAAGACCTTAACCAGTAGGCCAGATTAAGAGTTAAGACCTGAACCAGTAGGCCAGAGTACGAGTCTAAGACCTTAGCTATTAGGCCAGAGTAAGAGTTAAGACCTTAGCTATTAGGCCAGAGTAAGAGTTAAGACCTTAACCAGTAGGCCGGAGTAAGAGTTAAGACCTTAGCTATTAGGCCAGAGTAAGAGTTAAGACCTTAGCTATTAGGCCGGAGAAAGAGTTAAGACCTTAACCAGTAGGCCAGAGTAAGAGTTAAGACCTTAACCAGTAGGCCTGAGTAAGAGTTAAGACCTTAACCTGTAGGCCATAGTACGAGTCTAAGACCTTAGCTATTAGGCCAGAGTAATAGTTAAGACCTTAACCAGTAGGCCAGAGTACGAGTCTAAGACCTTAGCTATTAGGCCAGAGTAAGAGTCTAAGACCTTAGCAATTAGGCCAGAGTAAGAGATAAGACCTTAGATATTAGGCCAGAGTAAGAGTTAAGACGTTAACCAGTAGGCCAGAGTAAGAGTTAAGACCTTAACCAGTAGGCCAGAGTAAGAGTGAAGACCTTAACCTGTAGGCCATAGTACGAGTCTAAGACCTTAGCTATTAGGCCAGAGTAAGAGTTAAGACCTTAGCTATTAGGCCAGAGTAAGAGTTAAGACCTTAACCAGTAGGCCAGAGTAAGAGTTAAGACCTTAACCTGTAGGCCAGAGTACGAGTCTAAGACCTTAGCTATTAGGCCAGAGTAAGAGTTAAGACCTTAGCTATTAGGCCAGAGTAAGAGTTAAGACCTTAACCAGTAGGCCAGAGTAAGAGTTAAGACCTAAGCTATTAGGCCAGAGTAAGAGTTAAGACCTTAGCTATTAGGCCAGAGTAGGAGTCTAAGACCTTAACCAGTAGGCCAGAGTAAGAGTTAAGACCTTAGCCATTAGGCCAGAGTAAGAGTTAATCCCTTAACCAGTAGGCCAGAGTAAGAGTTAAGACCTTAACCAGTAGGCCAGAGTAAGAGTATAAGACCTTAGCAATTATGCCAGAGTAAGAGTTAAGACCTTAACCAGTAGGCCAGAGCAAGAGTTAAGACCCTAACCAGTAGGCCAGAGTAAGAGTTAAGACCTTAACCAGTAGGCCAGAGTAAGAGTTAAGACCTTAACCAGTAGGCCAGGGTAAGAGTCTAAGACCTTAACCATTAGGCCAGAGTATGAGTTAAGACCTTAACCAGTAGGCCAGAGTAAGAGTTAAGACCTTAACCATTAGGCCAGAGTACGAGTCTAAGACCTTAACCATTAGGCCAGAGTACGAGTCTAAGACCTTAGCTATTAGGCCAGAATAAGAGTTAAGACCTTAGCTATTAGGCCAGAGTAAGAGTTAAGACCTTAACCTTTAGGCCAGAGTACGAGTCTAAGACGTTAGCTATTAGGCCAGAGTAAGAGTTAAGACCTTAACCTGTAGGCCATAGTACGAGTCTAAGACCTTAGCTATTAGGCCAGAGTAAGAGTTAAGACCTTAGCTATTAGGCCAGAGTAAGAGTTAAGACCTTAACCAGTAGGCCAGAGTACGAGTCTAAGACCTTAGCTATTAGGCCAGAGTACGAGTTAAGACCTTAGCTATTAGGCCAGAGTAAGAGTTAAGACCTAAGCTATTAGGCCAGAGTAAGAGTTAAGACCTTAACCAGTAGGCCAAAGTACGAGTCTAAGACCTTAGCTATTAGGCCAGAGTAAGAGTTAAGACCTTAACCAGTAGGCCAGAGTACGAGTCTAAGACCTTAGCTATTAGGCCAGAGTAAGAGTTAAGACCTTAGCTATTAGGCCAGAGTAAGAGTTAAGACCGTAGCTATTAAGCCAGAGTAAGAGTTAAGACCTTAACCATTAGGCCAGAGTAAGAGTTAAGACCTTAACCTGTAGGCCAGAGTAAGAGTTAAGACCTTAACAAGTAGGCCAGAGTAAGAGTTCAGACCTTAGCTATTAGGCCAGAGTAAGAGTTAAGACCTTAACCATTAGGCCAGAGTAAGAGTTAAGACCTTAACCAGTAAGCCAGAGTAAGAGTTAAGACCTTAACCAGTAGGCCAGGGTAAGAGTCTAAGACCTTAACCATTAGGCCAGAGTACGAGTCTAAGACCTTAGCTCTTAGGCCAGAGTAAGAGTTAAGACCTTAACCAGTAGGCCAGAGTACGAGTCTAAGACCTTAGCTATTAGGCCAGAGTAAGAGTTAATACCTTAACCTGTAAACCATAGTACGAGTCTAAGACCTTAGCTATTAGGACAGAGTAAGAGTTAAGACCTTAACCAGTAGGCCAGAGTACAAGTCTAAGACCTTAGCTGTTAGGCCAGAATAAGAGTTACGATCTTAGCTATTAGGCCAGAGTAAGAGTTAAGAACTTAACCAGTAGGCCAGAGTACGAGTCTAAGACCTTAGCAATTAGGCCAGAGTAAGAGTTAAGATCTTACCCAGTAAGCCAGAGCAAGAGTTAAGACATTAACCAGTAGGCCAGAGTACAAGTCTAAGACCTTAGCTATTAGGCCAGAGTAAGAGTTAAGACCTTAACCATTAGGCCAGAGTACGAGTCTAAGACCTTAGCTATTAGGCTAGAGTAAGAGTTAAGACCTTAGCTATTAGGCCAGAGGAGGAGTCTAAGACCTTAACCAGTAGGCCAGAGCAAGAGTTAAGACATTAGCCATTAGGCCAGAGTAAGAGTTAATCCCTTAACCAGTAGGCCAGAGTAAGAGTTAAGACCTTAACCAGTAGGCCAGAGTAAGAGTCTAAGACCTTAGCCATTAGGCCAGAGTAAGAGTTAAGACCTTAGCTATTAGGCCAGAGTAGGAGTCTAAGACCTTAACCAGTAGGCCAGAGTACGAGTCTAAGACCTTAGCTATTAGGCCAGAGTAAGAGTTAAGACCTTAGCTATTAGGCCAGAGTAAGGGTTAAGACCTTAACCAGTAGGCCAGAGTAAGAGTTAAGACCTTAGCTATTAGGCCAGAGTAAGAGTTAAGACCTTAGCTAATAGGCCAGAGTAAGAGTTAAGACCTTAACCAGTAGGCCTGAGTAAGAGTTAAGACCTTAACCTGTAGGCCATAGTACGAGTCTAAGACCTTAGCTATTAGGCCAGAGTAAGAGTTAAGACCTTAACCAGTAGGCCAGAGTACGAGTCTAAGACCTTAGCTATTAGGCCAGAGTAAGAGTCTAAGACCTTAGCTATTAGGCCAGAGTAAGAGTTAAGACATTAGCTATTAGGCCAGAGTAAGAGTTAAGACCTTAACCAGTAGGCCAGAGTAAGAGTTAAGACCTTAACCTGTAGGCCAGAGTAAGAGTTAAGACCTTAACCTGTAGGTCAGAGTACGAGTCTAAGACCTTAGTTATTAGGCCAGAGTAAGAGTTAAGACCTTAGCTATTAGGCCAGAGTAAGAGTTAAGACCTTAACCAGTAGGCCAGAGTTAGAGTTAAGACCTAAGCTATTAGGCCAGAGTAAGAGTTAAGACCTTAACCAGTAGGCCAAAGTACGAATCTAAGACCTTAGCTATTAGGCCAGAGTAAGAGTTAAGACTTTAACCAGTAGGCCAGAGTACGAGTCTAAGACCTTAGCTATTAGGCCAGAGTAAGAGTTAAGACCTTAGCTATTAGGCCAGTGTAAGAGTTAAGACCTTAGCTATTAAGCCAGAGTAAGAGTTAAGACCTTAACCATTAGGCCAGAGTAAGAGTTAAGACCTTAACCTGTAGGCCAGAGTAAGAGTTAAGACCTTAACAAGTAGGCCAGAGTAAGAGTTCAGACCTTAGCTATTAGGCCAGAGAAAGAGTTAAGACCTTAACCATTAGGCCAGAGTAAGAGTTAAGACCTTATCCAGTAAGCCAGAGTAAGAGTCAAGACCTTAACCAGTAGGCCAGGGTAAGAGTCTAAGACCTTAACCATTAGGCCAGAGTACGAGTCTAAGACCTTATCTATTAGGCCAGAGTAAGAGTTAAGACCTCAACCTTTAGGCCAGAGTACGAGTCTAAGACCTTAGCTATTAGGCCAGAGTAAGAGTTAAGACCTTAACCTTTAGGCCAGAGTACGAGTCTAAGACCTTAGCTATTAGGCCAGAGTAAGAGTTAAGACCTTAACCTGTAGGCCATAGTACGAGTCTAAGACCTTAGCTATTAGGCCAGAGTAAGAGTTAAGACCTTAGCTATTAGGCCAGAGTAAGAGTTAAGACCTTAACCAGTAGGCCAGAGTACGAGTCTAAGACCTTAGCTATTAGGCCAGAGTACGAGTTAAGACCTTAGCTATTAGGCCAGAGTAAGAGTTAAGACCTAAGCTATTAGGCCAGAGTAAGAGTTAAGACCTTAACCAGTAGGCCAAAGTACGAGTCTAAGACCTTAGCTATTAGGCCAGAGTAAGAGTTAAGACCTTAACCAGTAGGCCAGAGTACGAGTCTAAGACCTTAGCTATTAGGCCAGAGTAAGAGTTAAGACCTTAGCTATTAGGCCAGAGTAAGAGTTAAGACCTTAGCTATTAAGCCAGAGTAAGAGTTAAGACCTTAACCATTAGGCCAGAGTAAGAGTTAAGACCTTAACCAGTAAGCCAGAGTAAGAGTTAAGACCTTAACCAGTAGGCCAGGGTAAGAGTCTAAGACCTTAACCATTAGGCCAGAGTACGAGTCTAAGACCTTAGCTCTTAGGCCAGAGTAAGAGTTAAGACCTTAACCAGTAGGCCAGAGTACGAGTCTAAGACCTTAGCTATTAGGCCAGAGTAAGAGTTAATACCTTAACCTGTAAACCATAGTACGAGTCTAAGACCTTAGCTATTAGGACAGAGTAAGAGTTAAGACCTTAACCAGTAGGCCAGAGTACAAGTCTAAGACCTTAGCTGTTAGGCCAGAATAAGAGTTACGATCTTAGCTATTAGGCCAGAGTAAGAGTTAAGAACTTAACCAGTAGGCCAGAGTACGAGTCTAAGACCTTAGCAATTAGGCCAGAGTAAGAGTTAAGATCTTACCCAGTAGGCCAGAGCAAGAGTTAAGACATTAACCAGTAGGCCAGAGTACGAGTCTAAGACCTTAGCTATTAGGCCAGAGTAAGAGTTAAGACCTTAACCATTAGGCCAGAGTACGAGTCTAAGACCTTAGCTATTAGGCTAGAGTAAGAGTTAAGACCTTAGCTATTAGGCCAGAGGAGGAGTCTAAGACCTTAACCAGTAGGCCAGAGCAAGAGTTAAGACATTAGCCATTAGGCCAGAGTAAGAGTTAATCCCTTAACCAGTAGGCCAGAGTAAGAGTTAAGACCTTAACCAGTAGGCCAGAGTAAGAGTCTAAGACCTTAGCCATTAGGCCAGAGTAAGAGTTAAGACCTTAGCTATTAGGCCAGAGTAGGAGTCTAAGACCTTAACCAGTAGGCCAGAGTACGAGTCTTAAGACCTTAGCTATTAGGCCAGAGTAAGAGTTAAGACCTTAGCTATTAGGCCAGAGTAAGGGTTAAGACCTTAACCAGTAGGCCAGAGTAAGAGTTAAGACCTTAGCTATTAGGCCAGAGTAAGAGTTAAGACCTTAACCAGTAGGCCAGAGTAAGAGTTAAGACCTTAACCAGTAGGCCTGAGTAAGAGTTAAGACCTTAACCTGTAGGCCATAGTACGAGTCTAAGACCTTAGCTATTAGGCCAGAGTAAGAGTTAAGACCTTTACCAGTAGGCCAGAGTACGAGTCTAAGACCTTAGCTATTAGGCCAGAGTAAGAGTCTAAGACCTTAGCTATTAGGCCAGAGTAAGAGTTAAGACATTAGCTATTAGGCCAGAGTAAGAGTTAAGACCTTAACCAGTAGGCCAGAGTAAGAGTTAAGACCTTAACCTGTAGGCCAGAGTAAGAGTTAAGACCTTAACCTGTAGGTCAGAGTACGAGTCTAAGACCTTAGTTATTAGGCCAGAGTAAGAGTTAAGACCTTAGCTATTAGGCCAGAGTAAGAGTTAAGACCTCAACCTTTAGGCCAGAGTACGAGTCTAAGACCTTAGCTATTAGGCCAGAGTAAGAGTTAAGACCTTAACCTGTAGGCCATAGTACGAGTCTAAGACCTTAGCTATTAGGCCAGAGTAAGAGTTAAGACCTTAGCTATTAGGCCAGAGTAAGAGTTAAGACCTTAACCAGTAGGCCAGAGTACGAGTCTAAGACCTTAGCTATTAGGCCAGAGTATGAGTTAAGACCATAGCTATTAGGCCAGAGTAAGAGTTAAGACCTAAGCTATTAGGCCAGAGTAAGAGTTAAGACCTTAACCAGTAGGCCAAAGTACGAGTCTAAGACCTTAGCTATTAGGCCAGAGTAAGAGTTAAGACCTTAACCAGTAGGCCAGAGTACGAGTCTAAGACCTTAGCTATTAGGCCAGAGTAAGAGTTAAGACCTTAGCTATTAGGCCAGAGTAAGAGTTAAGACCTTAGCTCCTAAGCCAGAGTAAGAGTTAAGACCTTAACCATTACGCCAGAGTAAGAGTTAAGACCTTAACCTGTAGGCCAGAGTAAGAGTTAAGACCTTAACAAGTAGGCCAGAGTAAGAGTTCAGACCTTAGCTATTAGGCCAGAGTAAGAGTTAAGACCTTAACCATTAGGCCAGAGTAAGAGTTAGGACCTTAACCAGTAAGCAAGAGTAAGAGTTAAGACCTTAACCAGTAGGCCAGGGTAAGAGTCTAAGACCTTAACCATTAGGCCAGAGTACGAGTCTAAGACCTTAGCTCTTAGGCCAGAGTAAGAGTTAAGACCTTAACCAGTAGGCCAGAGTACGAGTCTAAGACCTTAGCTATTAGGCCAGAGTAAGAGTTAAGACCTTAACCTGTAGGCCATAGTACGAGTCTAAGACCTTAGCTATTAGGACAGAGTAAGAGTTAAGACCTTAACCAGTAGGCCAGAGTACGAGTCTAAGACCTTAGCAATTAGGCCAGAGTAAGAGTTAAGATCTTACCCAGTAGGCCAGAGCAAGAGTTAAGACCTTAACCAGTAGGCCAGAGTACGAGTCCAAGACCTTAGCTATTAGGCCAGAGTAAGAGTTAAGACCTTAACCATTAGGCCAGAGTACGAGTCTAAAACCTTAGCTATTAGGCTAGAGTAAGAGTTAAGACCTTAGCTATTAGGCCAGAGAAAGAGTTAAGACCTTAGCTATTAGGCCAGAGTAGGAGTCTAAGACCTTAACCAGTAGGCCAGAGTAAGAGTTAAGACCTTAGCCATTAGGCCAGAGTAAGAGTTAATCCCTTAACCAGTAGGCCAGAGTAAGAGTTAAGAACTTAACCAGTAGGCCAGAGTAAGAGTCTTAGACCTTAGCAATTAGGCCAGAGTAAGAGTTAAGACCTTAACCAGTAGGCCAGAGTAAGAGTTAAGACCTTAACCAGTAGGCCAGAGTACGAGTCTAAGACCTTAGCTCTTAGGCCAGAGTACGACTTAAGACCTTAACCATTAGACCAGAGTACGAGTCTAAGACCTTAGCTATTAGGACAGAGTAAGAGTTAAGACCTTAAACATTAGGCCAGAGTAAGAGTTAAGACCTTAGCTATTAAGCCAGAGTAAGAGTTAAGACCTTAACCAGTAGGCCAGAGTAAGAGTTAAGACCTTAACCAGTAGGCCAGAGTACGAGTCTAAGACCTTAGCTATTAGGCCAGAGTAAGAGTTAAGACCTTAACCAGTAGGCCAGAGTACGAGTCTTAGACCTTAACCATTAGGCCAGAGTTTGAATCTAAGACCTTAGCTATAAGGCCAGAGTAAGAGTTAAGACCTTAGCTATTAGGCCAGAGAAAGAGTTAAGACCTTAGCTATTAGGCCAGAGTCGGAGTCTAAGACCTTAACCAGTAGGCCAGAGTAAGAGTTACGACCTTAGCCATTAGGCCAGAGTAAGAGTTAATCCCTTAACCAGTAGACCAGAGTAAGAGTTAAGACCTTAACCAGTAGGCCAGAGTAAGAGTCTAAGAACTTAGCAATTAGGCCAGAGTAAGAGTTAAGACCTTAGCTATTAGGCCAGAGTAGGAGTCTAAGACCTTAACCAGTAGGCCAGAGGAAGAGTTAAGACCTTAGCCATTAGGCCAGAGTAAGAGTTAATCCCTTAACCAGTAGGCCAGAGTAAGAGTTAAGACCTTAACCAGTAGGCCAGAGTAAGAGTCTAAGACCTTAGCAATTCGGTCAGAGAAAGAGTTAAGCCCTTAACCAGTAGGCCAGAGCAAGAGTTAAGACCTTAACCAGTAGGCCAGAGTAAGAGTTAAGACCTTAACCAGTAGGCCAGAGTAAGAGTTAAGACCTTAACCAGTAGTCCAGAGTAAGAGTCTAAGACCTTAACCATTAGGCCAGAGTATGAGTCTAAGACCTTAGCTATTAGGCCAGAGTAAGAGTTAAGACCTTAACCAGTAGGCCAGAGTAAGAGTTAAGACCTTAACCAGTAGGCCAGAGTATGAGTCTAAGACCTTAGCTATTAGGCCAGAGTAAGAGTTAAGACCTTAGCTATTAGGCCAGAGTAGGAGTCTAAGACCTTAACCAGTAGGCCAGAGTAAGAGTTAAGACCTTAGCCATTAGGCCAGAGTAAGAGTTAATCCCTTAACCAGTAGGCCAGAGTAAGAGTTAAGACCTTAACCAGTAGGCCAGAGTAAGAGTCTAAGACCTTAGCAATTAGGCCAGTGTAAGAGTTAAGCTCTTAACCAGTAGGCCAGAGCAAGAGTTAAGACCTTAACCAGTAGGCCAGAGTAAGAGTTAATCCCTTAACCAGTAGGCCAGCGTAAGAGTCTAAGACCTTAGCAATTAGGCCAGTGTAAGAGTTAAGCCTTTAACCAGTAGGCCAGAGCAAGAGTTAAGACCTTAACCAGTAGTCCAGAGTAAGAGTTAAGACCTTAACCAGTAGGCCAGAATAAGAGTTAAGACCTTAACCAGTAGGCCAGAGTAAGAGTCCAAGACCTTAACCATTAGGCAGGAGTATGAGTCTAAGACCTTAGCTATTAGGCCAGAGTAAGAGTTACGACCTTAACCAGTAGGCCAGAGTAAGAGTTAAGACCTTAACCAGTAGGCCAGAGTACGAGTCTAAGACCTTAGCTATTAGGCCAGAGTAAGAGTTAAGACCTTAGCTATTAGGCCAGAGTAAGAGTTAAGACCTTAACCAGTAGGCCAGAGTAAGAGTTAAGACATTAGCTATTAGGCCAGAGTAAGAGTTAAGACCTTAACCAGTAGGCCAAAGTACGAGTCTAAGACCTTAGCTATTAGGCCAGAGTAAGAGTTAAGACCTTAACCAGTAGGCCAGAGTACGAGTCTAAGACCTTAGCTATTAGGCCAGAGTAAGAGTTAAGACCTTAACCAGTAGGCCAGAGTACGAGTCTTAGACCTTAACCATTAGGCCAGAGTTTGAATCTAAGACCTTAGCTATTAGGCCAGAGTAAGAGTTAAGACCTTAGCTATTAGGCCAGAGAAAGAGTTAAGACCTTAGCTATTAGGCCAGAGTCGGAGTCTAAGACCTTAACCAGTAGGCCAGAGTAAGAGTTACGACCTTAGCCATTAGGCCAGAGTAAGAGTTAATCCCTTAACCAGTAGACCAGAGTAAGAGTTAAGACCTTAACCAGTAGGCCAGAGTAAGAGTCTAAGAACTTAGCCATTAGGCCAGAGTAAGAGTTAAGACCTTAGCTATTAGGCCAGAGTAGGAGTCTAAGACCTTAACCAGTAGGCCAGAGGAAGAGTTAAGACCTTAGCCATTAGGCCAGAGGAAGAGTTAATCCCTTAACCAGTAGGCCAGAGTAAGAGTTAAGACCTTAACCAGTAGGCCAGAGTAAGAGTCTAAGACCTTAGCAATTCGGCCAGAGAAAGAGTTAAGCCCTTAACAAGTAGGCCAGAGCAAGAGTTAAGACCTTAACCAGTAGGCCAGAGTAAGAGTTAAGACCTTAACCAGTAGGCCAGAGTAAGAGTTAAGACCTTAACCAGTAGTCCAGAGTAAGAGTCTAAGACCTTAACCATTAGGCCAGAGTATGAGTCTAAGACCTTAGCTATTAGGCCAGAGTAAGAGTTAAGACCTTAACCAGTAGGCCAGAGTAAGAGTTAAGACCTTAACCAGTAGGCCAGAGTACGAGTCTAAGACCTTAGCTATTAGGCCAGAGTAAGAGTTAAGACCTTAGCTATTAGGCCAGAGTAGGAGTCTAAGACCTTAACCAGTAGGCCAGAGTAAGAGTTAAGACCTTAGCCATTAGGCCAGAGTAAGAGTTAATCCCTTAACCAGTGGGCCAGAGAAAGAGTTAAGACCTTAACCAGTAGGCCAGAGTAAGAGTCTAAGACCTTAGCAATTAGGCCAGTGTAAGAGTTAAGCCCTTAACCAGTAGGCCAGAGCAAGAGTTAAGACCTTAACCAGTAGGCCAGAGTAAGAGTTAATCCCTTAACCAGTAGGCCAGAGTAAGAGTTAAGACCTTAACCAGTAGGCCAGAGTAAGAGTCTAAGACCTTAGCAATTAGGCCAGTGTAAGAGTTAAGCCTTTAACCAGTAGGCCAGAGCAAGAGTTAAGACCTTAACCAGTAGGCCAGAGTAAGAGTTAAGACCTTAACCAGTAGGCCAGAATAAGAGTTAAGACCTTAACCAGTAGGCCAGAGTAAGAGTCTAAGACCTTAACCATTAGGCAGGAGTATGAGTCTAAGACCTTAGCTATTAGGCCAGAGTAAGAGTTAAGACCTTAACCAGTAGGCCAGAGTAAGAGTTAAGACCTTAACCAGTAGACCAGAGTACGAGTCTAAGACCTTAGCTATTAGGCCAGAGTAAGAGTTAAGACCTTAGCTATTAGGCCAGAGTAAGAGTTAAGACCTTAACCAGTAGGCCAGAGTAAGAGTTAAGACATTAGCTATTAGGCCAGAGTAAGAGTTAAGACCTTAACCAGTAGGCCAAAGTACGAGTCTAAGACCTTAGCTATTAGGCCAGAGTAAGAGTTAAGACCTTAACCTGTAGGCCATAGTACGAGTCTAAGACCTTAGCTATTAGGACAGAGTAAGAGTTAAGACCTTAACCAGTAGGCCAGAGTACGAGTCTAAGACCTTAGCTGTTAGGCCAGAGTAAGAGTTAAGATCTTAGCTATTAGGCCAGAGTAAGAGTTAAGACCTTAACCAGTAGGCCAGAGTACGAGTCTAAGACCTTAGCAATTAGGCCAGAGTAAGAGTTAAGATCTTACCCAGTAGGCCAGAGCAAGAGTTAAGACCTTAACCAGTAGGCCAGAGTACGAGTCCAAGACCTTAGCTATTAGGCCAGAGTAAGAGTTAAGACCTTAACCATTAGGCCAGAGTACGAGTCTAAAACCTTAGCTATTAGGCTAGAGTAAGAGTTAAGACCTTAGCTATTAGGCCAGAGAAAGAGTTAAGACCTTAGCTATTAGGCCAGAGTAGGAGTCTAAGACCTTAACCAGTAGGCCAGAGTAAGAGTTAAGACCTTAGCCATTAGGCCAGAGTAAGAGTTAATCCCTTAACCAGTAGGCCAGAGTAAGAGTTAAGAACTTAACCAGTAGGCCAGAGTAAGAGTCTTAGACCTTAGCAATTAGGCCAGAGTAAGAGTTAAGACCTTAACCAGTAGGCCAGAGTAAGAGTTAAGACCTTAACCAGTAGGCCAGAGTACGAGTCTAAGACCTTAGCTCTTAGGCCAGAGTACGACTTAAGACCTTAACCATTAGACCAGAGTACGAGTCTAAGACCTTAGCTATTAGGACAGAGTAAGAGTTAAGACCTTAAACATTAGGCCAGAGTAAGAGTTAAGACCTTAGCTATTAAGCCAGAGTAAGAGTTAAGACCTTAACCAGTAGGCCAGAGTAAGAGTTAAGACCTTAACCAGTAGGCCAGAGTACGAGTCTAAGACCTTAGCTATTAGGCCAGAGTAAGAGTTAAGACCTTAACCAGTAGGCCAGAGTACGAGTCTTAGACCTTAACCATTAGGCCAGAGTTTGAATCTAAGACCTTAGCTATAAGGCCAGAGTAAGAGTTAAGACCTTAGCTATTAGGCCAGAGAAAGAGTTAAGACCTTAGCTATTAGGCCAGAGTCGGAGTCTAAGACCTTAACCAGTAGGCCAGAGTAAGAGTTACGACCTTAGCCATTAGGCCAGAGTAAGAGTTAATCCCTTAACCAGTAGACCAGAGTAAGAGTTAAGACCTTAACCAGTAGGCCAGAGTAAGAGTCTAAGAACTTAGCAATTAGGCCAGAGTAAGAGTTAAGACCTTAGCTATTAGGCCAGAGTAGGAGTCTAAGACCTTAACCAGTAGGCCAGAGGAAGAGTTAAGACCTTAGCCATTAGGCCAGAGTAAGAGTTAATCCCTTAACCAGTAGGCCAGAGTAAGAGTTAAGACCTTAACCAGTAGGCCAGAGTAAGAGTCTAAGACCTTAGCAATTCGGCCAGAGAAAGAGTTAAGCCCTTAACCAGTAGGCCAGAGCAAGAGTTAAGACCTTAACCAGTAGGCCAGAGTAAGAGTTAAGACCTTAACCAGTAGGCCAGAGTAAGAGTTAAGACCTTAACCAGTAGTCCAGAGTAAGAGTCTAAGACCTTAACCATTAGGCCAGAGTATGAGTCTAAGACCTTAGCTATTAGGCCAGAGTAAGAGTTAAGACCTTAACCAGTAGGCCAGAGTAAGAGTTAAGACCTTAACCAGTAGGCCAGAGTAAGAGTCTAAGACCTTAGCAATTAGGCCAGTGTAAGAGTTAAGCTCTTAACCAGTAGGCCAGAGCAAGAGTTAAGACCTTAACCAGTAGGCCAGAGTAAGAGTTAATCCCTTAACCAGTAGGCCAGCGTAAGAGTCTAAGACCTTAGCAATTAGGCCAGTGTAAGAGTTAAGCCTTTAACCAGTAGGCCAGAGCAAGAGTTAAGACCTTAACCAGTAGGCCAGAGTAAGAGTTAAGACCTTAACCAGTAGGCCAGAATAAGAGTTAAGACCTTAACCAGTAGGCCAGAGTAAGAGTCCAAGACCTTAACCATTAGGCAGGAGTATGAGTCTAAGACCTTAGCTATTAGGCCAGAGTAAGAGTTACGACCTTAACCAGTAGGCCAGAGTA
The DNA here is from genome assembly GCF_964204655.1 of Triturus cristatus. NCBI lineage: Eukaryota > Metazoa > Chordata > Amphibia > Caudata > Salamandridae > Triturus > Triturus cristatus. The sequence goes on from NW_028188346.1 coordinate 137,272, forward strand.
AGAGTTAAGACCTTAACCAGTAGGCCAGAGTACGAGTCTAAGACCTTAGCTATTAGGCCAGAGTAAGAGTTAAGACCTTAGCTATTAGGCCAGAGTAAGAGTTAAGACCTTAACCAGTAGGCCAGAGTAAGAGTTAAGACATTAGCTATTAGGCCAGAGTAAGAGTTAAGACCTTAACCAGTAGGCCAAAGTACGAGTCTAAGACCTTAGCTATTAGGCCAGAGTAAGAGTTAAGACCTTAACCAGTAGGCCAGAGTACGAGTCTAAGACCTTAGCTATTAGGCCAGAGTAAGAGTTAAGACCTTAACCAGTAGGCCAGAGTACGAGTCTTAGACCTTAACCATTAGGCCAGAGTTTGAATCTAAGACCTTAGCTATTAGGCCAGAGTAAGAGTTAAGACCTTAGCTATTAGGCCAGAGAAAGAGTTAAGACCTTAGCTATTAGGCCAGAGTCGGAGTCTAAGACCTTAACCAGTAGGCCAGAGTAAGAGTTACGACCTTAGCCATTAGGCCAGAGTAAGAGTTAATCCCTTAACCAGTAGACCAGAGTAAGAGTTAAGACCTTAACCAGTAGGCCAGAGTAAGAGTCTAAGAACTTAGCAATTAGGCCAGAGTAAGAGTTAAGACCTTAGCTATTAGGCCAGAGTAGGAGTCTAAGACCTTAACCAGTAGGCCAGAGTATGAGTCTAAGACCTTAGCTATTAGGCCAGAGTAAGAGTTAAGACCTTAGCTATTAGGCCAGAGTACGAGTCTAAGACCTTAACTATTAGGCCAGAGTACGAGTCTAAGACCTTAGCTATTAGGCCAGTGTAAGAGTTAAGACCTTAACCAGTAGGCCAGAGTAAGAGTTAAGACCTTAGCTATTAGGCCAGAGTAAGAGTTAAGACCTTAGCTATTAGGCCAGAGTAAGAGTTACGACCTTGACCAGTAGGCCAGAGTAAGAGTTAAGACCTTAACCTGTAGGCCATAGTACGAGTCTAAGACCTTAGCTATTAGGCCAGAGTAAGAGTTAAGACCTTAGCTATTAGGCCAGAGTATGAGTCTAAGACCTTAGCAATTAGGCCAGAGTAAGAGTAAAGACCTTAACCAGTAGGCCAGAGCAAGAGTTAAGACCTTAACCTGTAGGCCATAGTACGAGTCTAAGACCTTAGCTAATAGGCCAGAGTAAGAGTTAAGACCTTAACCATTAGGCCAGAGTATGAGTTAAGACCTTAGCTATTAGGCCAGAGTAAGAGTTAAGATCTTAGCTATTAGGCCAGAGTAAGAGTTAAGACCTTAGCTATTAGGCCAGAGTAAGAGTTAAGACCTTAGCTATTAGCCCAGACAAAGAGTTAAGACCTTAGCTATTAGGCCAGAGTAGGAGTCTAAGACCTTAACCAGTAGGCCAGAGTAAGAGTTAAGACCTTAGCTATTAGGCCAGAGTAAGAGTTAATCCCTTAACCAGTAGGCCAGAGTAATAGTTAAGACTTTACCCAGTAGGCCAGAGTAAGAGTCTAGGACCTTAGCAATTGGACCAGAGTAAGAGTTAAGACCTTAACCAGTAGGCCAGAGCAAGAGTTAAGACCTTAACCAGTAGGCCATAGTACGAGTCTAAGACCTTAGCTATTAGGCCAGAGTAAGAGTTAAGACCTTAGCTATTAGGCCAGAGTAAGAGTTAAGACCTTAACCATTAGGCCAGAGTACGAGTCTAAGACCTTAGCTATTAGGCCAGAGTAAGAGTTAAGACCTTAGCTATTAGGCCAGAGTACGAGTCTAAGACCTTAACTATTAGGCCAGAGTAAGAGTTAAGACCTTAACCAGTAGGCCAGAGTAAGAGTTAAGACCTTAGCTATTAGGCCAGAGTAAGAGTTAAGACCTTAACCATTAGGCCAGAATAAGAGTTAAGACCTTAGCTATTAGGCCAGGGTAAGAGTTAAGACCTTAACCATTAGGCCAGAGTACGAGTCTAAGACCTTAGCTATTAGGCCAGAGTAAGAGTTAAGACCTTAACCAGTAGGCCAGAGTAAGAGTTAAGACCTTAGCTATTAGGCCAGAGTAAGAGTTAAGACCTTAGCTATTAGGCCAGAGTAAGAGTTACGACCTTGACCAGTAGGCCAGAGTAAGAGTTAAGACCTTAACCTGTAGGCCATAGTACGAGTCTAAGACCTTAGCTATTAGGCCAGAGTAAGAGTTAAGACCTTAACCATTAGGCCAGAGTACGAGTATAAGACCCTAGCTATTAGGCCAGAGTAAGAGTTAAGACCTTAACCAGAAGGCCAGAGTAACAGTTAAGACCTTAGCTAATAGGCCAGAGTAAGAGTTAAGAACTTAACCATTAGGCCAGAGTAAGAGTTAAGACCTTAGCTATTAGGCTAGAGTAAGAGTTAGGACCTTAACCATTAGGCCAGAGTACGAGTCTAAGACCTTAGCTATTAGGCCACAGTAAGAGTTAAGACCTTAACCAGTAGGCCAGAGTAAGAGTTAAGACCTTAGCTATTAGGCCAGAGTAAGAGTTACGACCTTAGCTATTAGGCCAGAGTAAGAGTTAAGACCTTAACCAGTAGGCCAGAGTAAGAGTTAAGACCTTAACCTGTAGGCCATAGTACGAGTCTAAGACCTTAGCTATTAGGCCAGAGTAAGTGTTAAGACCTTAACCAGTAGGCCAAAGTAAGAGTTAAGACCTTAACCAGTAGACCAGAGTAAGAGTTAAGACCTTAACCAGTAGGCCAGAGTACGAGTCTAAGACCTTAGCTGTTAGGCCAGAATAAGAGTTAAGACCTTAGCTATTAGGCCAGAGTAAGAGTTAAGACCTTAACCATTAGGCCAGAGTAAGAGTTAAGACCTTAACCAGTAGGCCAGAGTACGAGTCTAAGACCTTAGCTATTAGGCCAGAGTAAGAGTTAAGACCTTAACCTGTAGGCCATAGTATGAGTCTAAGACCTTAGCTATTAGAACAGAGTAAGAGTTAAGACCTTAACCAGTAGGCCAGAGTACGAGTCTAAGACCTTAGCTATTAGGCCAGAGTAAGAGTTAAGATCTTAGCTATTAGGCCAGAGTAAGAGTTAAGACCTTAACCAGTAGACCAGAGTACGAGTCTAAGACCTTAGCTATTAGGCCAGAGTAAGAGTTAAGACCTTAGCTATTAGGCCAGAGTAAGAGTTAAGACCTTAACCAGTAGGCCAGAGTAAGAGTTAAGACATTAGCTATTAGGCCAGAGTAAGAGTTAAGACCTTAACCAGTAGGCCAAAGTACGAGTCTAAGACCTTAGCTATTAGGCCAGAGTAAGAGTTAAGACCTTAACCTGTAGGCCATAGTACGAGTCTAAGACCTTAGCTATTAGGACAGAGTAAGAGTTAAGACCTTAACCAGTAGGCCAGAGTACGAGTCTAAGACCTTAGCTGTTAGGCCAGAGTAAGAGTTAAGATCTTAGCTATTAGGCCAGAGTAAGAGTTAAGACCTTAACCAGTAGGCCAGAGTACGAGTCTAAGACCTTAGCAATTAGGCCAGAGTAAGAGTTAAGATCTTACCCAGTAGGCCAGAGCAAGAGTTAAGACCTTAACCAGTAGGCCAGAGTACGAGTCCAAGACCTTAGCTATTAGGCCAGAGTAAGAGTTAAGACCTTAACCATTAGGCCAGAGTACGAGTCTAAAACCTTAGCTATTAGGCTAGAGTAAGAGTTAAGACCTTAGCTATTAGGCCAGAGAAAGAGTTAAGACCTTAGCTATTAGGCCAGAGTAGGAGTCTAAGACCTTAACCAGTAGGCCAGAGTAAGAGTTAAGACCTTAGCCATTAGGCCAGAGTAAGAGTTAATCCCTTAACCAGTAGGCCAGAGTAAGAGTTAAGAACTTAACCAGTAGGCCAGAGTAAGAGTCTTAGACCTTAGCAATTAGGCCAGAGTAAGAGTTAAGACCTTAACCAGTAGGCCAGAGTAAGAGTTAAGACCTTAACCAGTAGGCCAGAGTACGAGTCTAAGACCTTAGCTCTTAGGCCAGAGTACGACTTAAGACCTTAACCATTAGACCAGAGTACGAGTCTAAGACCTTAGCTATTAGGACAGAGTAAGAGTTAAGACCTTAAACATTAGGCCAGAGTAAGAGTTAAGACCTTAGCTATTAAGCCAGAGTAAGAGTTAAGACCTTAACCAGTAGGCCAGAGTAAGAGTTAAGACCTTAACCAGTAGGCCAGAGTACGAGTCTAAGACCTTAGCTATTAGGCCAGAGTAAGAGTTAAGACCTTAACCAGTAGGCCAGAGTACGAGTCTTAGACCTTAACCATTAGGCCAGAGTTTGAATCTAAGACCTTAGCTATAAGGCCAGAGTAAGAGTTAAGACCTTAGCTATTAGGCCAGAGAAAGAGTTAAGACCTTAGCTATTAGGCCAGAGTCGGAGTCTAAGACCTTAACCAGTAGGCCAGAGTAAGAGTTACGACCTTAGCCATTAGGCCAGAGTAAGAGTTAATCCCTTAACCAGTAGACCAGAGTAAGAGTTAAGACCTTAACCAGTAGGCCAGAGTAAGAGTCTAAGAACTTAGCAATTAGGCCAGAGTAAGAGTTAAGACCTTAGCTATTAGGCCAGAGTAGGAGTCTAAGACCTTAACCAGTAGGCCAGAGGAAGAGTTAAGACCTTAGCCATTAGGCCAGAGTAAGAGTTAATCCCTTAACCAGTAGGCCAGAGTAAGAGTTAAGACCTTAACCAGTAGGCCAGAGTAAGAGTCTAAGACCTTAGCAATTCGGCCAGAGAAAGAGTTAAGCCCTTAACCAGTAGGCCAGAGCAAGAGTTAAGACCTTAACCAGTAGGCCAGAGTAAGAGTTAAGACCTTAACCAGTAGGCCAGAGTAAGAGTTAAGACCTTAACCAGTAGTCCAGAGTAAGAGTCTAAGACCTTAACCATTAGGCCAGAGTATGAGTCTAAGACCTTAGCTATTAGGCCAGAGTAAGAGTTAAGACCTTAACCAGTAGGCCAGAGTAAGAGTTAAGACCTTAACCAGTAGGCCAGAGTAAGAGTCTAAGACCTTAGCAATTAGGCCAGTGTAAGAGTTAAGCTCTTAACCAGTAGGCCAGAGCAAGAGTTAAGACCTTAACCAGTAGGCCAGAGTAAGAGTTAATCCCTTAACCAGTAGGCCAGCGTAAGAGTCTAAGACCTTAGCAATTAGGCCAGTGTAAGAGTTAAGCCTTTAACCAGTAGGCCAGAGCAAGAGTTAAGACCTTAACCAGTAGGCCAGAGTAAGAGTTAAGACCTTAACCAGTAGGCCAGAATAAGAGTTAAGACCTTAACCAGTAGGCCAGAGTAAGAGTCCAAGACCTTAACCATTAGGCAGGAGTATGAGTCTAAGACCTTAGCTATTAGGCCAGAGTAAGAGTTACGACCTTAACCAGTAGGCCAGAGTAAGAGTTAAGACCTTAACCAGTAGGCCAGAGTACGAGTCTAAGACCTTAGCTATTAGGCCAGAGTAAGAGTTAAGACCTTAGCTATTAGGCCAGAGTAAGAGTTAAGACCTTAACCAGTAGGCCAGAGTAAGAGTTAAGACATTAGCTATTAGGCCAGAGTAAGAGTTAAGACCTTAACCAGTAGGCCAAAGTACGAGTCTAAGACCTTAGCTATTAGGCCAGAGTAAGAGTTAAGACCTTAACCAGTAGGCCAGAGTACGAGTCTAAGACCTTAGCTATTAGGCCAGAGTAAGAGTTAAGACCTTAACCAGTAGGCCAGAGTACGAGTCTTAGACCTTAACCATTAGGCCAGAGTTTGAATCTAAGACCTTAGCTATTAGGCCAGAGTAAGAGTTAAGACCTTAGCTATTAGGCCAGAGAAAGAGTTAAGACCTTAGCTATTAGGCCAGAGTCGGAGTCTAAGACCTTAACCAGTAGGCCAGAGTAAGAGTTACGACCTTAGCCATTAGGCCAGAGTAAGAGTTAATCCCTTAACCAGTAGACCAGAGTAAGAGTTAAGACCTTAACCAGTAGGCCAGAGTAAGAGTCTAAGAACTTAGCAATTAGGCCAGAGTAAGAGTTAAGACCTTAGCTATTAGGCCAGAGTAGGAGTCTAAGACCTTAACCAGTAGGCCAGAGTATGAGTCTAAGACCTTAGCTATTAGGCCAGAGTAAGAGTTAAGACCTTAGCTATTAGGCCAGAGTACGAGTCTAAGACCTTAACTATTAGGCCAGAGTACGAGTCTAAGACCTTAGCTATTAGGCCAGTGTAAGAGTTAAGACCTTAACCAGTAGGCCAGAGTAAGAGTTAAGACCTTAGCTATTAGGCCAGAGTAAGAGTTAAGACCTTAGCTATTAGGCCAGAGTAAGAGTTACGACCTTGACCAGTAGGCCAGAGTAAGAGTTAAGACCTTAACCTGTAGGCCATAGTACGAGTCTAAGACCTTAGCTATTAGGCCAGAGTAAGAGTTAAGACCTTAGCTATTAGGCCAGAGTATGAGTCTAAGACCTTAGCAATTAGGCCAGAGTAAGAGTAAAGACCTTAACCAGTAGGCCAGAGCAAGAGTTAAGACCTTAACCTGTAGGCCATAGTACGAGTCTAAGACCTTAGCTAATAGGCCAGAGTAAGAGTTAAGACCTTAACCATTAGGCCAGAGTATGAGTTAAGACCTTAGCTATTAGGCCAGAGTAAGAGTTAAGATCTTAGCTATTAGGCCAGAGTAAGAGTTAAGACCTTAGCTATTAGGCCAGAGTAAGAGTTAAGACCTTAGCTATTAGCCCAGACAAAGAGTTAAGACCTTAGCTATTAGGCCAGAGTAGGAGTCTAAGACCTTAACCAGTAGGCCAGAGTAAGAGTTAAGACCTTAGCTATTAGGCCAGAGTAAGAGTTAATCCCTTAACCAGTAGGCCAGAGTAATAGTTAAGACTTTACCCAGTAGGCCAGAGTAAGAGTCTAGGACCTTAGCAATTGGACCAGAGTAAGAGTTAAGACCTTAACCAGTAGGCCAGAGCAAGAGTTAAGACCTTAACCAGTAGGCCATAGTACGAGTCTAAGACCTTAGCTATTAGGCCAGAGTAAGAGTTAAGACCTTAGCTATTAGGCCAGAGTAAGAGTTAAGACCTTAACCATTAGGCCAGAGTACGAGTCTAAGACCTTAGCTATTAGGCCAGAGTAAGAGTTAAGACCTTAGCTATTAGGCCAGAGTACGAGTCTAAGACCTTAACTATTAGGCCAGAGTAAGAGTTAAGACCTTAACCAGTAGGCCAGAGTAAGAGTTAAGACCTTAGCTATTAGGCCAGAGTAAGAGTTAAGACCTTAACCATTAGGCCAGAATAAGAGTTAAGACCTTAGCTATTAGGCCAGGGTAAGAGTTAAGACCTTAACCATTAGGCCAGAGTACGAGTCTAAGACCTTAGCTATTAGGCCAGAGTAAGAGTTAAGACCTTAACCAGTAGGCCAGAGTAAGAGTTAAGACCTTAGCTATTAGGCCAGAGTAAGAGTTAAGACCTTAGCTATTAGGCCAGAGTAAGAGTTACGACCTTGACCAGTAGGCCAGAGTAAGAGTTAAGACCTTAACCTGTAGGCCATAGTACGAGTCTAAGACCTTAGCTATTAGGCCAGAGTAAGAGTTAAGACCTTAACCATTAGGCCAGAGTACGAGTATAAGACCCTAGCTATTAGGCCAGAGTAAGAGTTAAGACCTTAACCAGAAGGCCAGAGTAACAGTTAAGACCTTAGCTAATAGGCCAGAGTAAGAGTTAAGAACTTAACCATTAGGCCAGAGTAAGAGTTAAGACCTTAGCTATTAGGCTAGAGTAAGAGTTAGGACCTTAACCATTAGGCCAGAGTACGAGTCTAAGACCTTAGCTATTAGGCCACAGTAAGAGTTAAGACCTTAACCAGTAGGCCAGAGTAAGAGTTAAGACCTTAGCTATTAGGCCAGAGTAAGAGTTACGACCTTAGCTATTAGGCCAGAGTAAGAGTTAAGACCTTAACCAGTAGGCCAGAGTAAGAGTTAAGACCTTAACCTGTAGGCCATAGTACGAGTCTAAGACCTTAGCTATTAGGCCAGAGTAAGTGTTAAGACCTTAACCAGTAGGCCAAAGTAAGAGTTAAGACCTTAACCAGTAGACCAGAGTAAGAGTTAAGACCTTAACCAGTAGGCCAGAGTACGAGTCTAAGACCTTAGCTGTTAGGCCAGAATAAGAGTTAAGACCTTAGCTATTAGGCCAGAGTAAGAGTTAAGACCTTAACCATTAGGCCAGAGTAAGAGTTAAGACCTTAACCAGTAGGCCAGAGTACGAGTCTAAGACCTTAGCTATTAGGCCAGAGTAAGAGTTAAGACCTTAACCTGTAGGCCATAGTATGAGTCTAAGACCTTAGCTATTAGAACAGAGTAAGAGTTAAGACCTTAACCAGTAGGCCAGAGTACGAGTCTAAGACCTTAGCTATTAGGCCAGAGTAAGAGTTAAGATCTTAGCTATTAGGCCAGAGTAAGAGTTAAGACCTTAGCTATTAGGCCAGAGTAAGAGTTAAGACCTTAGTATTAGGCCAGAGAAAGAGTTAAGACCTTAGCTATTAGGCTAGAGTAGGAGTCTAAGACCTTAACCAGTAGGCCAGAGTAATAGTTAAGACCTTACCCAGTAGGCCAGAGTAATAGTTAAGACCTTACCCAGTAGGCCAGAGTAAGAGTCTAAGACCTTAGCAATTGTGCCAGAGTAAGAGTTAAGACCTTAACCAGTAGGCCATAGTATGAGTCTAAGACCTTAGCAATTGGGCCAGAGTAAGAGTTAAGACCTTAACCAGTAGGCCAGAGCAAGAGTTAAGACCTTAACCAGTAGGCCATAGTACGAGTCTAAGACCTTAGCTATTAGGCAAGTGTAAGAGTTAAGACCTTAGCTATTAGGCCAGAGTAAGAGTTAAGACCTTAACCATTAGGCCAGAGTATGAGTCTAAGACCTTAGCTATTAGGCCAGAGTAAGAGTTAAGACCTTAGATATTAGGCCAGAGTAAGAGTCTAAGACCTTAACTATTAGGCCAGAGTAAGAGTTAAGACCTTAACCAGTAGGCCAGAGTAAGAGTTAAGACCTTAGCTATTAGGCCAGAGTAAGAGTTAAGACCTTAACCATTAGGCCAGAGTAAGAGTTAAGACCTTAGCTATTAGGCCAGAGTAAGAGTTAAGACCTTAACCATTTGGCCAGAGTACGAGTATAAGACCCTAGCTATTAGGCCAGAGTAAGAGTTAAGACCTTAACCAGAAGGCCAGAGTAACAGTTAAGACCTTAGCTAATAGGCCAGAGTAAGAGTTAAGACCTTAACCAGTAGGCCAGAGTTCAAGTCTAAGACCTTAGCTATTAGGCCAGAGTAAGAGTTAAGACCTTAACCTGTAGGCCATAGTACGAGTCTAAGACCTTAGCTATTAGGACAGAGTAAGAGTTAAGACCTTAGCTATTAGGCCAGAGTAAGAGTTAAGACCTTAACCAGTAGGCCAGAGTAAGAGTTAAGACCTTAACCAGTAGGCCATAGTACGAGTCTAAGACCTTAGCTATTAGGCCAGAGTAAGAGTTAAGACCTTAACCAGTAGGCCAGAGTACGAGTCTAAGACCTTAGCTATTAGGCCAGAGTAAGAGTCTAAGACCTTAGCTATAAGGCCAGAGTAAGAGTTAAGACCTTAGCTATTAGGCCAGAGTAAGAGTTAAGACCTTAACCTGTAGGCCATAGTACGAGTCTAAGACCTTAGCTATTAGGACAGAGTAAGAGTTAAGACCTTAACCAGTAGGCCAGAGTAAGAGTTAAGACCTTAGTCATTAGGCAAGAGTAAGAGTTAAGACCTTAGCTATTAGGCCATAGTACGAGTCTAAGACCTTAGCTATTAGGCCAGTGTAAGAGTTAAGACCTTAGTTATTAGGCCAGAGTAAGAGTTAAGACCTTAGCTATTAGGCCAGAGTAAGAGTTAAGACCTTAACCAATAGGCCAGAGTAAGAGTTAAGACTTTAACCTGTAGGCCATAGTATGAGTCTAAGACCTTAGCTATTAGGCCAGAGTAAGTGTTAAGACCTTAACCAGTAGGCCAGAGTTAGAGTTAAGACCTTAGCTATTACGCCAGAGTAAGAGTTAAGACCTTAACCAGTAGGCCAGAGTAAGAGTTAAGACCTTAGTTATTAGGCCAGAGTAACAGTTAAGACCTTAGCTATTAGGCCATAGTACGAGTCTAAGACCTTAGCTATTAGGCCAGTGTAAGAGTTAAGACCTTAGTTATTAGGCCAGAGTAAGAGTTAAGACCTTAGCTATTAGGCCAGAGTAAGAGTTAAGACCTTAACCAGTAGGCCAGAGTAAGAGTTAAGACTTTAAGCTGTAGGCCATAGTACGAGTCTAAGACCTTAGCTATTAGGCCAGAGTAAGTGTTAAGACCTTAACCAGTAGGCCAGAGTAAGAGTTAAGACCTTAACCAGTAGGCCAGAGTTAGAGTTAAGACCTTAACAAGTAGGCCACAGTACGAGTCTAAGACCTTAGCTATTAGGCCAGAGTAAGATTTAAGACCTTAGCTATTAGGCCAGAGTAAGAGTTAAGACCTTACCCATTAGGCCAGAGTAAGAGTTAAGACCTTAACCAGTAGGCCAGAGTTCAAGTCTAAGACCTTAGCTATTAGGCCAGAGTAAGAGTTAAGACCTTAACCTGTAGGCCATAGTACGAGTCTAAGACCTTAGCTATTAGGACAGAGTAAGAGTTAAGACCTTAGCTATTAGGCCAGAGTAAGAGTTAAGACCTTAACCAGTAGGCCAGAGTAAGAGTTAAGACCTTAACCAGTAGGCCAGAGTACGAGTCTAAGACCTTAGCTATTAGGCCAGAGTAAGAGTCTAAGACCTTAGCTATAAGGCCAGAGTAAGAGTTAAGACCTTAGCTATTAGGCCAGAGTAAGAGTTAAGACCTTAACCTGTAGGCCATAGTACGAGTCTAAGACCTTAGCTATTAGGACAGAGTAAGAGTTACGACCTTAACCAGTAGGCCAGAGTAAGAGTTAAGACCTTAGTCATTAGGCCAGAGTAAGAGTTAAGACCTTAGCTATTAGGCCATAGTACGAGTCTAAGACCTTAGCTATTAGGCCGGTGTAAGAGTTAAGACCTTAGTTATTAGGCCAGAGTAAGAGTTAAGACCTTAGCTATTAGGCCAGAGTAAGAGTTAAGACCTTAACCAATAGGCCAGAGTAAGAGTTAAGACTTTAACCTGTAGGCCATAGTACGAGTCTAAGACCTTAGCTATTAGGCCAGAGTAAGTGTTAAGACCTTAACCAGTAGGCCAGAGTTAGAGTTAAGACCTTAACCAGTAGGCCAGAGTAAGAGTTAAGACCTTAACCAGTAGGCCAGAGTACGAGTCTAAGACCTTTTCTATTAGGCCAGAATAAGAGTTAAGACCTTAGCTATTAGGCCAGAGTAAGAGTTAAGACCTTAACCAGTAGGCCAGAGTAAGAGTTAAGACCTTAACCAGTAGGCCATAGTACGAGTCTAAGACCTTAGCTATTAGGCCAGAGTTAGAGTTAAGACCTTAACCAGTAGGCCAGAGTACGAGTCTAAGACCTTAGCTATTAGGCCAGAGTAAGAGTTAAGACCTTAACCTGTAGGCCATAGTACGAGTCTAAGACCTTAGCTATTAGGCCAGAGTAAGTGTTAAGACCTTAACCAGTAGGCCAGAGTAAGAGTTAAGACCTTAACCAGTAGGCCAGAGTAAGAGTTAAGACCTTAACCAATAGGCCAGAGTACGAGTCTAAGACCTTTTCTTTTAGGCCAGAGTAAGAGTTAAGACCTTAGTTATTAGGCCAGAGTAAGAGTTAAGACCTTAACCAGTAGGCCAGAGTAAGAGTTAAGACCTTAACCAGTAGGCCAGAGTAAGAGTTAAGACCTTAGCTATTAGGCCAGAGTAAGAGTTAATCCCTTAACCAGTAGGCCAGAGTAATAGTTAAGACCTTAACCTGTAGGCCATAGTACGAGTCTAAGACCTTAGCTATTAGGCCAGAGTAAGAGTTAAGACCTTAACCATTAGGCCAGAGTAAGAGTTAAGACCTTAACCAGTAGGCCAGAGTACGAGTCTAAGACCTTAGCTATTAGGCTAGAGTAAGAGTTAAGACCTTAGCTATTAGGCCAGAGTAAGAGTTAAGACCTTAACCAGTAGGCCAGAGTAAGAGTTAAGACCTTAACCAGTAGGCCAGAGTTCAAGTCTAAGACCTTAGCTATTAGGCCAGAGTAAGAGTTAAGACCTTAACCTGTAGGCCATAGTACGAGTCTAAGACCTTAGCTATTAGGCAAGAGTAGGAGCTAAGACCTTAGCTATTAGGCCACAGTATGAGTCTAAGACCTTAGCTATTAGGCCAGAGTAAGAGTTAAGACCTTAGCTATTAGGCCAGAGTAAGAGTTAAGACCTTACCCATTAGGCCAGAGTAAGAGTTAAGACCTTAACCAGTAGGCCAGAGTTCAAGTCTAAGACCTTAGCTATTAGGCCAGAGTAAGAGTTAAGACCTTAACCTGTAGGCCATAGTACGAGTCTAAGACCTTAGCTATTAGGCCAGAGTAAGAGTTAAGACCTTAACCAGTAGGCCAGAGTAAGAGTTAAGACCTTAACCAGTAGGCCAGAGTATGAGTCTAAGACCTTTTCTATTAGGCCAGAGTAAGAGTTAAGACCTTAGCTATTAGGCCAGAGTAAGAGTTAAGACCTTAACCAGTAGGCCAGAGTACGAGTCTAAGACCTTAGCTATTAGGCCAGAGTAAGAGTTAAGACCTTAGCTATTAGGCCAGAGTAAGAGTTAAGACCTTAACCAGTAGGCCAGAGTAAGAGTTAAGACCTTCACCAGTAGGCCAGAGTAAGAGTTAAGACCTTAGCTATTAGGCCAGAGTAAGAGTTAAGACCTTAACCAGTAGGCCAGAGTAAGAGTTAAGACCTTAACCAGTAGGCCAGAGTAAGAGTTAAGACGTTAGCTATTAGGCCAGAGTAAGAGTTAATCCCTTAACCAGTAGGCCAGAGTAATAGTTAAGACCTTAACCAGTAGGCCAGAGTAAGAGTCTAGAACCTTAGCAATTGGGCCAGAGTAAGAGTTAGGACCTTAACCAGTAGGCCAGAGCAAGAGTTAAGACCTTAACCTGTAGGCCATAGTACGAGTCTAAGACCTTAGCTATTAGGCCAGAGTAAGAGTTAAGACCTTAACCATTAGGCCAGAGTAAGAGTTAAGACCTTAACCAGTAGGCCAGAGTACGAGTCTAAGACCTTAGCTATTAGGCCAGAGTAAGAGTTAAGACCTTAGCTATTAGGCCAGAGTAAGAGTTAAGACCTTAACCAGTAGGCCAGAGTAAGAGTTAAGACCTTAACCAGTAGGCCATAGTACGAGTCTAAGACCTTAGCTATTAGGCCAGAGTAAGAGTTAAGACCTTAACCAGTAGGCCAGAGTACGAGTCTAAGATCTTAGCTATTAGGCCAGAGTAAGAGTCTAAGACCTTAGCTATTAGGCCAGAGTAAGAGTTAAGACCTTAGCTATTAGGCCAGAGTAAGAGTTAAGACCTTAACCAGGATGCCAGAGTAAGAGTTAAGACCTTAACCAGTAGGCCAGAGTAAGAGTTAAGACCTTAACCTGTAGGCCATAGTACGAGTCTAAGACCTTAGCTATTAGGCCAGAGTAAGAGTTAAGACCTTAACCAGTAGGCCAGAGTAAGAGTTAAGACCTTAACCTGTAGGCCAGAGTATGAGTTAAGACCTTAACCAGTAGGCCAGAGTACGAGTCTAAAACCTTAGCTATTAGTCCAGAGTAAGAGTTAAGACCTTAACCATTAGGCCAGAGTACGAATCTAAGACCTTAGCTATTAGGCCAGAGTAGGAGTTAAGACCTTAGCTATTAGGCCAGAGTAAGAGTTAAGACCTTAGCTATTAGGCCAGAGCAAGAGTTAAGACCTTAACCTGTAGGCCATAAAACGAGTCTAAGACCTTAGCTATTAGGCCAGAGTAAGAGTTAAGACCTTAGCTATTAGGCCAGAGTACGAGTCTAAGACCTTAGCTATTAGGCCAGAGTAACAGTTAAGACCTTAACCAGTAGGCCAGAGTAAGAGTTAAGACCTTAGCTATAATGCCAGAGTAAGAGTTAAGACCTTAGCTATTAGGCCAGAGTAAGAGTTAAGACCTTAGCTATTAGGCTAGAGTAAGAGTTAAGACCTTAGCTATTACGCCAGAGTTAGAGTTAAGACCTTAAGCAGTAGGCCAGAGTAAGAGTTAAGACCTTAAGCAGTAGGCCAGAGTAAGAGTTAAGACCTTAACCAGTAGGCCAGAGTACGAGTCTAAGACCTTAGCTATTAGGCCAGAGTAAGAGTTAAGACCTTAGCTATTAGGCCAGAGCAAGAGTTAAGACCTTAACCATTAGGCCAGAGTACAAGTCTAAGACCTTAGCTATTAGGCCAGAGTAAGAGTTAAGACCTTAACCAGTAGGCCAGAGTACAAGTCTAAGACCTTAGCTATTAGGCCAGAGTAAGAGTCAAGACCTTAACCAGTAGGCCAGAGTAAGAGTTAAGACCTTAACCATTAGGCCAGAGTACGAGTCTAAGACCTTAACCATTAGGCCAGAGTACGAGTTAAGACCTTAGCTATTAGGCCAGAGTAAGAGTTAAGACCTTAACCAGTAGGCCATAGTACGAGTCTAAGACCTTAGCTATTAGGCCAGAGTAAGAGTTAAGACCTTAACCAGTAGGCCAGAGTACAAGTCTAAGACCTTAGCTATGAGGCCCGAGTAAGAGTTAAGACCTTAACCAGTAGGCCAGAGTACGAGTCTAATACCTTAGCTATTAGGCCAGAGTAAGAGTTAAGACCTTAGCTATTAGGCCAGAGTAAGAGTTAAGACCAGAACCAGTAGGCCAGAGTAAGAGTTAAGACCTTAGTTATTAGGCCAGCATAAGAGTTAAGACCTTAGCTATTAGGCCATAGTACGAGTCTAAGACCTTAGCTATTAGGCCAGTGTAAGAGTTAAGACCTTAGTTATTAGGCCAGAGTAAGAGTTAAGACCTTAGCTATTAGGCCAGAGTAAGAGTTAAGACCTTAACCAGGAGGCCAGAGTAAGAGTTAAGACCTTAACCAGTAGGCCAGAGTAAGAGTTAAGACCTTAACCTGTAGGCCATAGTACGAGTCTAAGACCTTAGCTATTAGGCCAGAGTACGAGTCTAAGACCTTAGCTAATAGGCCAGAGTAAGAGTTAAGACCTTAACCATTAGGCCAGAGTACGAGTCTAAGACCTTAGCTATTAGGCCAGAGTAGGAGTTAAGACCTTAGCTATTAGGCCAGAGTAAGAGTTAAGACCTTAGCTATTAGGCCAGAGCAAGAGTTAAGACCTTAACCTGTAGGCCATAAAACGAGTCTAAGACCTTAGCTATTAGGCCAGAGTAGGAGTTAAGACCTTAGCTATTAGGCCAGAGTAAGAGTTAAGACCTTAGCTATTAGGCCAGAGTAAGAGTTAAGACCTTAACCTGTAGGCCATAGTACGAGTCTAAGACCTTAGCTATTAGGACAGAGTAAGAGTTAAGACCTTAACCAGTAGGCCAGAGTAAGAGTTAAGACCTTAGTCATTAGGCCAGAGTAAGAGTTAAGACCTTAGCTATTAGGCCATAGTACGAGTCTAAGACCTTAGCTATTAGGCCAGTGTAAGAGTTAAGACCTTAGTTATTAGGCCAGAGTAAGAGTTAAGACCTTAGCTATTAGGCCAGAGTAAGAGTTAAGACCTTAACCAATAGGCCAGAGTAAGAGTTAAGACTTTAACCTGTAGGCCATAGTACGAGTCTAAGACCTTAGCTATTAGGCCAGAGTAAGTGTTAAGACCTTAACCAGTAGGCCAGAGTAAGAGTTAAGACCTTAACCAGTAGGCCAGAGTTAGAGTTAGGACCTTAACAAGTAGGCCACAGTACGAGTCTAAGACCTTGGCTATTAGGCCAGAGTAAGAGTTAAGACCTTAGCTATTAGGCCAGAGTAAGAGTTAAGACCTTACCCATTAGGCCAGAGTAAGAGTTAAGACCTTAACCAGTAGGCCAGAGTTCAAGTCTAAGACCTTAGCTATTAGGCCAGAGTA
Source organism: Triturus cristatus (assembly GCF_964204655.1). Lineage (NCBI taxonomy): Eukaryota > Metazoa > Chordata > Amphibia > Caudata > Salamandridae > Triturus > Triturus cristatus. Next base: position 153,258 of record NW_028188346.1, read on the forward strand.
AGAGTTAAGACCTTAACCTGCAGGCCATAGTACGAGTCGAAGACCTTAGCTATTAGGACAGAGTAAGAGTTAAGACCTTAGCTATTAGGCCAGAGTAAGAGTTAAGACCTTAGCTATTAGGCCAGAGTACGAGTCTAAGACCTTAGCTATTAGGCCAGAGTAACAGTTAAGACCTTAACCAGTAGGCCAGAGTAAGAGTTAAGACCTTAGCTATAATGCCAGAGTAAGAGTTAAGACCTTAGCTATTAGGCCAGAGTAAGAGTTAAGACCTTAGCTATTAGGCTAGAGTAAGAGTTAAGACCTTAGCTATTACGCCAGAGTTAGAGTTAAGACCTTAAGCAGTAGGCCAGAGTAAGAGTTAAGACCTTAAGCAGTAGGCCAGAGTAAGAGTTAAGACCTTAACCAGTAGGCCAGAGTACGAGTCTAAGACCTTAGCTATTAGGCCAGAGTAAGAGTTAAGACCTTAGCTATTAGGCCAGAGCAAGAGTTAAGACCTTAACCATTAGGCCAGAGTACAAGTCTAAGACCTTAGCTATTAGGCCAGAGTAAGAGTTAAGACCTTAACCAGTAGGCCAGAGTACAAGTCTAAGACCTTAGCTATTAGGCCAGAGTAAGAGTTAAGACCTTAACCAGTAGGCCAGAGTAAGAGTTAAGACCTTAACCATTAGGCCAGAGTACGAGTCTAAGACCTTAACCATTAGGCCAGAGTACGAGTTAAGACCTTAGCTATTAGGCCAGAGTAAGAGTTAAGACCTTAACCAGTAGGCCATAGTACGAGTCTAAGACCTTAGCTATTAGGCCAGAGTAAGAGTTAAGACCTTAACCAGTAGGCCAGAGTACAAGTCTTAGACCTTAGCTATGAGGCCCGAGTAAGAGTTAAGACCTTAACCAGTAGGCCAGAGTACGAGTCTAATACCTTAGCTATTAGGCCAGAGTAAGAGTTAAGACCTTAGCTATTAGGCCAGAGTAAGAGTTAAGACCAGAACCAGTAGGCCAGAGTAAGAGTTAAGACCTTAGTTATTAGGCCAGCATAAGAGTTAAGACCTTAGCTATTAGGCCATAGTACGAGTCTAAGACCTTAGCTATTAGGCCAGTGTAAGAGTTAAGACCTTAGTTATTAGGCCAGAGTAAGAGTTAAGACCTTAGCTATTAGGCCAGAGTAAGAGTTAAGACCTTAACCAGGAGGCCAGAGTAAGAGTTAAGACCTTAACCAGTAGGCCAGAGTAAGAGTTAAGACCTTAACCTGTAGGCCATAGTACGAGTCTAAGACCTTAGCTATTAGGCCAGAGTACGAGTCTAAGACCTTAGCTAATAGGCCAGAGTAAGAGTTAAGACCTTAACCATTAGGCCAGAGTACGAGTCTAAGACCTTAGCTATTAGGCCAGAGTAGGAGTTAAGACCTTAGCTATTAGGCCAGAGTAAGAGTTAAGACCTTAGCTATTAGGCCAGAGCAAGAGTTAAGACCTTAACCTGTAGGCCATAAAACGAGTCTAAGACCTTAGCTATTAGGCCAGAGTAGGAGTTAAGACCTTAGCTATTAGGCCAGAGTAAGAGTTAAGACCTTAGCTATTAGGCCAGAGTAAGAGTTAAGACCTTAACCTGTAGGCCATAGTACGAGTCTAAGACCTTAGCTATTAGGACAGAGTAAGAGTTAAGACCTTAACCAGTAGGCCAGAGTAAGAGTTAAGACCTTAGTCATTAGGCCAGAGTAAGAGTTAAGACCTTAGCTATTAGGCCATAGTACGAGTCTAAGACCTTAGCTATTAGGCCAGTGTAAGAGTTAAGACCTTAGTTATTAGGCCAGAGTAAGAGTTAAGACCTTAGCTATTAGGCCAGAGTAAGAGTTAAGACCTTAACCAATAGGCCAGAGTAAGAGTTAAGACTTTAACCTGTAGGCCATAGTACGAGTCTAAGACCTTAGCTATTAGGCCAGAGTAAGTGTTAAGACCTTAACCAGTAGGCCAGAGTAAGAGTTAAGACCTTAACCAGTAGGCCAGAGTTAGAGTTAGGACCTTAACAAGTAGGCCACAGTACGAGTCTAAGACCTTAGCTATTAGGCCAGAGTAAGAGTTAAGACCTTAGCTTTTAGGCCAGAGTAAGAGTTAAGACCTTACCCATTAGGCCAGAGTAAGAGTTAAGACCTTAACCAGTAGGCCAGAGTTCAAGTCTAAGACCTTAGCTATTAGGCCAGAGTAAGAGTTAAGACCTTAACCTGCAGGCCATAGTACGAGTCTAAGACCTTAGCTATTAGGACAGAGTAAGAGTTAAGACCTTAGCTATTAGGCCAGAGTAAGAGTTAAGACCTTAACCAGTAGGCCACAGTAAGAGTTAAGACCTTAACCAGTAGGCCATACTACGAGTCTAAGACCTTAGCTATTAGGCCAGAGTAAGAGTTAAGATCTTAGCTATTAGGCCAGAGTAAGAGTTAAGACCTTAGCTATTAGGCCAGAGTAAGAGTTAAGACCTTAGCTATTAGGCCAGAGAAAGAGTTAAGACCTTAGCTATTAGGCCAGAGTAGGAGTCTAAGACCTTAACCAGTAGGCCAGAGTAAGAGTTAAGACCTTAGCTATTAGGCCAGAGTAAGAGTTAATCCCTTAACCAGTAGGCCAGAGTTATAGTTAAGACCTTAACCAGTAGGCCAGAGTAAGAGTCTAAGACCTTAGCAATTGGGCCAGAGTAAGAGTTAAGACCTTAACCAGTAGGCCAGAGCAAGAGTTAAGACCTTAACCTGTAGGCCATAGTACGAGTCTAAGTCCTTAGCTATTAGGCCAGAGTAAGAGTTAAGACCTTAACCATTAGGCCAGAGTAAGAGTTAAGACCTTAACCAGTAGGCCAGAGTACGAGTCTAAGACCTTAGCTATTAGGCCAGAGTTAGAGTTAAGACCTTAGCTATTAGGCCAGAGTAAGAGTTAAGACCTTAACCAGTGGGCCAGAGTAAGAGTTAAGACCTTAACCAGTAGGCCATTATACGAGTCTAAGACCTTAGATATTAGGCCAGAGTAAGAGTTAAGACCTTAACCAGTAGGCCAGACTACGAGTCTAAGATCTTAGCTATTAGGCCAGAGTAAGAGTCTAAGACCTTAGCTATTAGGCCAGAGTAAGAGTTAAGACCTTAGCTATTAGGCCAGAGTAAGAGTTAAGACCTTAACCAGTAGGCCAGAGTAAGAGTTAAGACCTTAACCAGTAGGCCAGAGTAAGAGTTAAGACCTTAACCTGTAGGCCATAGTACGAGTCTAAGACCTTAGCTATTAGGCCAGAGGAAGAGTTAAGACCTTAACCAGTAGGCCAGAGTAAGAGTTAAGACCTTAACCTGTAGGCCAGAGTACGAGTTAAGACCTTAACCAGTAGGCCAGAATACGAGTCTAAAACCTTAGCTATTAGTCCAGAGTAAGAGTTAAGACCTTAACCATTAGGCCAGAGTACGAGTATAAGACCTTAGCTATTAGGCCATAGTAGGAGTTAAGACCTTAGCTATTAGGCCAGAGTAAGAGTTAAGACCTTAGCTATTAGGCCAGAGCAAGAGTTAAGACCTTAACCTGTAGGCCATAGTACAAGTCTAAGACCTTAGCTATTAGGCCAGAGTAAGAGTTAAGACCTTAGCTATTAGGCCAGAGTAAGAGTTAAGACCTTAGCTATTAGGCCAGAGTACGAGTCTAAGACCTTAGCTATTAGGCCAGAGTAAGAGTTAAGACATTAACCAGTAGGCCAGAGTAAGAGTTAAGACCTTAGCTATAATGCCAGAGTAAGAGTTAAGATCTTAGCTATTAGGCCAGAGTAAGAGTTAAGACCTTAGCTATTAGGCCAGAGTAAGAGTTAAGACCTTAAGCAGTAGGCCAGAGTAAGAGTTAAGACCTTAACCAGTAGGCCAGAGTAAGAGTTAAGACCTTAACCAGTAGGCCAGAGTACGAGTCTAAGACCTTAGCTATTAGGCCAGAGTAAGAGTTAAGACCTTAGCTATTAGGCCAGAGCAAGAGTTCAGACCTTAACCATTAGGCCAGAGTACAAGTCTAAGACCTTAGCTATTAGGCCAGAGTAAGAGTTAAGACCTTAACCAGTAGGCCAGAGTACAAGTCTAAGACCTTAGCTATTAGGCCAGAGTAAGAGTTAAGACCTTAACCAGTAGGCCAGAGTAAGAGATAAGACCTTAACCATTAGGCCAGAGTACGAGTCTAAGACCTTAACCATTAGGCCAGAGTACGAGTTAAGACCTTAGCTATTAGGCCAGAGTAAGAGTTAAGACCTTAACCTGTAGGCCATAGTACGAGTCTAAGACCTTAGCTATTAGGCCAGAGTAAGTGTTAAGACCTTAACCAGTAGGCCAGAGTTAGAGTTAAGACCTTAACCAGTAGGCCAGAGTAAGAGTTAAGACCTTAACCAGTAGGCCAGAGTACGAGTCTAAGACCTTTTCTATTAGGCCAGAGTAAGAGTTAAGACCTTAGCTATTAGGCCAGAGTAAGAGTTAAGACCTTAACCAGTAGGCCAGAGTAAGAGTTAAGACCTTAACCAGTAGGCCATAGTACGAGTCTAAGACCTTAGCTATTAGGCCAGAGTTAGAGTTAAGACCTTAACCAGTAGGCCAGAGTACGAGTCTAAGACCTTAGCTATTAGGCCAGAGTAAGAGTTAAGACCTTAACCTGTAGGCCATAGTACGAGTCTAAGACCTTAGGTATTAGGCCAGAGTAAGTGTTAAGACCTTAACCAGTAGGCCAGAGTAAGAGTTAAGACCTTAACCAGTAGGCCAGAGTAAGAGTTAAGACCTTAACCAGTAGGCCAGAGTACGAGTCTAAGACCTTTTCTTTTAGGCCAGAGTAAGAGTTAAGACCTTAGTTATTAGGCCAGAGTAAGAGTTAAGACCTTAACCAGTAGGCCAGAGTAAGAGTTAAGACCTTAACCAGTAGGCCAGAGTAAGAGTTAAGACCTTAGCTATTAGGCCAGAGTAAGAGTTAATCCCTTAACCAGTAGGCCAGAGTAATAGTTAAGACCTTAACCTGTAGACCATAGTACGAGTCTAAGACCTTAGCTATTAGGCCAGAGTAAGAGTTAAGACCTTAACCAGTAGGCCAGAGTACGAGTCTAAGACCTTAGCTATTAGGCTAGAGTAAGAGTTGAGACCTTAGCTATTAGGCCAGAGTAAGAGTTAAGACCTTAACCAGTAGGCCAGAGTAAGAGTTAAGACCTTAACCAGTAGGCCATAGTACGAGTCTAAGACCTTAGCTATTAGGCCAGAGTAAGAGTTAAGACCTTAACCAGTAGGCGAGAGTACGAGTCTAAGATCTTAGCTATTAGGCCAGAGTAAGAGTCTAAGAGCTTAGCTATTAGGCCAGAGTAAGAGTTAAGACTTTAGCTATTAGGCCAGAGTAAGAGTTAAGACCTTAACCAGTAGGCCAGAGTAAGAGTTAAGACCTTAACCAGTAGGCCAGAGTAAGAGTTAAGACCTTAACCTGGAGGCCATAGTACGAGTCTAAGACCTTAGCTATTAGGCCAGAGTAAGAGTTAAGACCTTAACCAGTAGGCCAGAGTAAGAGTTAAGACCTTAACCTGTAGGCCAGAGTACGAGTTAAGACCTTAACCAGTAGGCCAGAGTACAAGTCTAAAACCTTAGCTATTAGTCCAGAGTAAGAGTTAAGACCTTAACCATTAGGCCAGAGTACGAGTCTAAGACCTTAGCTATTAGGCAAGAGTAGGAGCTAAGACCTTAGCTATTAGGCCAGAGTAAGAGTTAAGACCTTAGCTATTAGGCCAGAGCAAGAGTTAAGACCTTAACCTGTAGGCCATAGTACGAGTCTAAGACCTTAGCTATTAGGCCAGAGTAAGAGTTAAGATCTTAGCTATTAGGCCAGAGTAGGAGTTAAGACCTTAGCTATTAGGCCAGAGTACGAGTCTAAGACCTTAGCTATTAGGCCAGAGTAAGAGTTAAGACCTTAACCAGTAGGCCAGAGTAAGAGTTAAGACCTTAGCTATAATGCCAGAGTAAGAGTTAAGACCTTAGCTATTAGGCCAGAGTAAGAGTTAAGACCTTAGCTATTAGGCCAGAGTAAGAGTTAAGACCTTAGCTATTAGGCCAGAGTTAGAGTTAAGACCTTAAGCAGTAGGCCAGAGTAAGAGTTAAGACCTTAACCAGTAGGCCAGAGTAAGAGTTAAGACCTTAACCAGTAGGCCAGAGTACGAGTCTAAGACCTTAGCTATTAGGCCAGAGTAAGAGTTAAGACCTTAACCTGTAGGCCATAGTACGAGTCTAAGACCTTAGCTATTAGGCCAGAGTAAGAGTTAAGACCTTAACCTGTAGGCCAGAGTAAGAGTTAAGACCTTAACCAGTAGGCCAGAGTATGAGTCTAAGACCTTTTCTATTAGGCCAGAGTAAGAGTTAAGACCTTAGCTATTAGGCCAGAGTAAGAGTTAAGACCTTAACCAGTAGGCCAGAGTAAGAGTTAAGACCTTAACCAGTAGGCCATAGTACGAGTCTAAGACCTTAGCTATTAGGCCAGAGTTAGAGTTAAGACCTTAACCAGTAGGCCAGAGTACGAGTCTTAAGACCTTAGCTATTAGGCCAGAGTAAGAGTTAAGACCTTAGCTATTAGGCCAGAGTAAGAGTTAAGACCTTAACCAGTAGGCCAGAGTAAGAGTTAAGACCTTAACCAGTAGGCCAGAGTAAGAGTTAAGACCTTAGCTATTAGGCCAGAGTAAGAGTTAAGACCTTAACCAGTAGGCCAGAGTAAGATTTAAGACCTTAGCTATCAGGCCAGAGTAAGAGTTAATCCCTTAACCAGTAGGCCAGAGTAATAGTTAAGACCTTAACCAGTAGGCCAGAGTAAGAGTCTAGAACCTTAGCAATTGGGCCAGAGTAAGAGTTAGGACCTTAACCAGTAGGCCAGAGTAAGAGTTAAGACCTTAACCAGTAGGCCAGAGTAAGAGTTAAGACCTTAACCTGTAGGCCATAGTACGAGTCTAAGACCTTAGCTATTAGGCCAGAGGAAGAGTTAAGACCTTAACCAGTAGGCCAGAGTAAGAGTTAAGACCTTAACCTGTAGGCCAGAGTACGAGTTAAGACCTTAACCAGTAGGCCAGAATACGAGTCTAAAACCTTAGCTATTAGTCCAGAGTAAGAGTTAAGACCTTAACCATTAGGCCAGAGTACGAGTATAAGACCTTAGCTATTAGGCCATAGTAGGAGTTAAGACCTTAGCTATTAGGCCAGAGTAAGAGTTAAGACCTTAGCTATTAGGCCAGAGCAAGAGTTAAGACCTTAACCTGTAGGCCATAGTACAAGTCTAAGACCTTAGCTATTAGGCCAGAGTAAGAGTTAAGACCTTAGCTATTAGGCCAGAGTAAGAGTTAAGACCTTAGCTATTAGGCCAGAGTACGAGTCTAAGACCTTAGCTATTAGGCCAGAGTAAGAGTTAAGACATTAACCAGTAGGCCAGAGTAAGAGTTAAGACCTTAGCTATAATGCCAGAGTAAGAGTTAAGATCTTAGCTATTAGGCCAGAGTAAGAGTTAAGACCTTAGCTATTAGGCCAGAGTAAGAGTTAAGACCTTAAGCAGTAGGCCAGAGTAAGAGTTAAGACCTTAACCAGTAGGCCAGAGTAAGAGTTAAGACCTTAACCAGTAGGCCAGAGTACGAGTCTAAGACCTTAGCTATTAGGCCAGAGTAAGAGTTAAGACCTTAGCTATTAGGCCAGAGCAAGAGTTCAGACCTTAACCATTAGGCCAGAGTACAAGTCTAAGACCTTAGCTATTAGGCCAGAGTAAGAGTTAAGACCTTAACCAGTAGGCCAGAGTACAAGTCTAAGACCTTAGCTATTAGGCCAGAGTAAGAGTTAAGACCTTAACCAGTAGGCCAGAGTAAGAGATAAGACCTTAACCATTAGGCCAGAGTACGAGTCTAAGACCTTAACCATTAGGCCAGAGTACGAGTTAAGACCTTAGCTATTAGGCCAGAGTAAGAGTTAAGACCTTAACCTGTAGGCCATAGTACGAGTCTAAGACCTTAGCTATTAGGCCAGAGTAAGTGTTAAGACCTTAACCAGTAGGCCAGAGTTAGAGTTAAGACCTTAACCAGTAGGCCAGAGTAAGAGTTAAGACCTTAACCAGTAGGCCAGAGTACGAGTCTAAGACCTTTTCTATTAGGCCAGAGTAAGAGTTAAGACCTTAGCTATTAGGCCAGAGTAAGAGTTAAGACCTTAACCAGTAGGCCAGAGTAAGAGTTAAGACCTTAACCAGTAGGCCATAGTACGAGTCTAAGACCTTAGCTATTAGGCCAGAGTTAGAGTTAAGACCTTAACCAGTAGGCCAGAGTACGAGTCTAAGACCTTAGCTATTAGGCCAGAGTAAGAGTTAAGACCTTAACCTGTAGGCCATAGTACGAGTCTAAGACCTTAGGTATTAGGCCAGAGTAAGTGTTAAGACCTTAACCAGTAGGCCAGAGTAAGAGTTAAGACCTTAACCAGTAGGCCAGAGTAAGAGTTAAGACCTTAACCAGTAGGCCAGAGTACGAGTCTAAGACCTTTTCTTTTAGGCCAGAGTAAGAGTTAAGACCTTAGTTATTAGGCCAGAGTAAGAGTTAAGACCTTAACCAGTAGGCCAGAGTAAGAGTTAAGACCTTAACCAGTAGGCCAGAGTAAGAGTTAAGACCTTAGCTATTAGGCCAGAGTAAGAGTTAATCCCTTAACCAGTAGGCCAGAGTAATAGTTAAGACCTTAACCTGTAGACCATAGTACGAGTCTAAGACCTTAGCTATTAGGCCAGAGTAAGAGTTAAGACCTTAACCAGTAGGCCAGAGTACGAGTCTAAGACCTTAGCTATTAGGCTAGAGTAAGAGTTGAGACCTTAGCTATTAGGCCAGAGTAAGAGTTAAGACCTTAACCAGTAGGCCAGAGTAAGAGTTAAGACCTTAACCAGTAGGCCATAGTACGAGTCTAAGACCTTAGCTATTAGGCCAGAGTAAGAGTTAAGACCTTAACCAGTAGGCGAGAGTACGAGTCTAAGATCTTAGCTATTAGGCCAGAGTAAGAGTCTAAGAGCTTAGCTATTAGGCCAGAGTAAGAGTTAAGACTTTAGCTATTAGGCCAGAGTAAGAGTTAAGACCTTAACCAGTAGGCCAGAGTAAGAGTTAAGACCTTAACCAGTAGGCCAGAGTAAGAGTTAAGACCTTAACCTGGAGGCCATAGTACGAGTCTAAGACCTTAGCTATTAGGCCAGAGTAAGAGTTAAGACCTTAACCAGTAGGCCAGAGTAAGAGTTAAGACCTTAACCTGTAGGCCAGAGTACGAGTTAAGACCTTAACCAGTAGGCCAGAGTACAAGTCTAAAACCTTAGCTATTAGTCCAGAGTAAGAGTTAAGACCTTAACCATTAGGCCAGAGTACGAGTCTAAGACCTTAGCTATTAGGCAAGAGTAGGAGCTAAGACCTTAGCTATTAGGCCAGAGTAAGAGTTAAGACCTTAGCTATTAGGCCAGAGCAAGAGTTAAGACCTTAACCTGTAGGCCATAGTACGAGTCTAAGACCTTAGCTATTAGGCCAGAGTAAGAGTTAAGATCTTAGCTATTAGGCCAGAGTAGGAGTTAAGACCTTAGCTATTAGGCCAGAGTACGAGTCTAAGACCTTAGCTATTAGGCAAGAGTAAGAGTTAAGACCTTAACCAGTAGGCCAGAGTAAGAGTTAAGACCTTAGCTATAATGCCAGAGTAAGAGTTAAGACCTTAGCTATTAGGCCAGAGTAAGAGTTAAGACCTTAGCTATTAGGCCAGAGTAAGAGTTAAGACCTTAGCTATTAGGCCAGAGTTAGAGTTAAGACCTTAAGCAGTAGGCCAGAGTAAGAGTTAAGACCTTAACCAGTAGGCCAGAGTAAGAGTTAAGACCTTAACCAGTAGGCCAGAGTACGAGTCTAAGACCTTAGCTATTAGGCCAGAGTAAGAGTTAAGACCTTAACCTGTAGGCCATAGTACGAGTCTAAGACCTTAGCTATTAGGCCAGAGTAAGAGTTAAGACCTTAACCTGTAGGCCAGAGTAAGAGTTAAGACCTTAACCAGTAGGCCAGAGTATGAGTCTAAGACCTTTTCTATTAGGCCAGAGTAAGAGTTAAGACCTTAGCTATTAGGCCAGAGTAAGAGTTAAGACCTTAACCAGTAGGCCAGAGTAAGAGTTAAGACCTTAACCAGTAGGCCATAGTACGAGTCTAAGACCTTAGCTATTAGGCCAGAGTTAGAGTTAAGACCTTAACCAGTAGGCCAGAGTACGAGTCTTAAGACCTTAGCTATTAGGCCAGAGTAAGAGTTAAGACCTTAGCTATTAGGCCAGAGTAAGAGTTAAGACCTTAACCAGTAGGCCAGAGTAAGAGTTAAGACCTTAACCAGTAGGCCAGAGTAAGAGTTAAGACCTTAGCTATTAGGCCAGAGTAAGAGTTAAGACCTTAACCAGTAGGCCAGAGTAAGATTTAAGACCTTAGCTATCAGGCCAGAGTAAGAGTTAATCCCTTAACCAGTAGGCCAGAGTAATAGTTAAGACCTTAACCAGTAGGCCAGAGTAAGAGTCTAGAACCTTAGCAATTGGGCCAGAGTAAGAGTTAGGACCTTAACCAGTAGGCCAGAGCAAGAGTTAAGACCTTAACCTGTAGGCCATAGTACGAGTCTAAGACATTAGCTATTAGGCCAGAGTAAGAGTTAAGACCTTAACCATTAGGCCAGAGTAAGAATTAAGACCTTAACCAGTAGGCCAGAGTACGAGTCTAAGACCTTAGCTATTAGGCCAGAGTAAGAGTTAAGACCTTAGCTATTAGGCCAGAGTAAGAGTTAAGACCTTAACCAGTAGGCCAGAGTAAGAGTTAAGACCTTAACCAGTAGGCCATAGTACGAGTCTAAGACCTTAGCTATTGGGCCAGAGTAAGAGTTAAGACCTTAACCAGTAGGCCAGAGTACGAGTCTAAGATCTTAGCTATTAGGCCAGAGTAAGAGTCTAAGACCTTAGCTATTAGGCCAGAGTAAGAGTTAAGACCTTAGCTATTAGGCCAGAGTAAGAGTTAAGACCTTAACCAGGAGGCCAGAGTAAGAGTTAAGACCTTAACCAGTAGGCCAGAGTAAGAGTTAAGACCTTAACCTGTAGGCCATAGTACGAGTCTAAGACCTTAGCTATTAGGCCAGAGTAAGAGTTAAGACCTTAACCAGTAGGCCAGAGTAAGAGTTAAGACCTTAACCTGTAGGCCAGAGTACGAGTTAAGACCTTAACCTGTAGGCCAGAGTACGAGTTAAGACCTTAACCAGTAGGCCAGAGTACGAGTCTAAAACCTTAGCTATTAGTCCAGAGTAAGAGTTAAGACCTTAACCATTAGGCCAGAGTACGAGTCTAAGACCTTAGCTATTAGGCCAGAGTAGGAGTTAAGACCTTAGCTATTAGGCCAGAGTAAGAGTTAAGACCTTAGCTATTAGACCAGAGCAAGAGTTAAGACCTTAACCTGTAGGCCATAGTACGAGTCTAAGACCTTAGCTATTAGGCCAGAGTAAGAGTTAAGACCTTAGCTATTAGGCCAGAGTACGAGTCTAAGACCTTAGCTATTAGGCCAGAGTAAGAGTTAAGACCTTAACCAGTAGGCCAGAGTAAGAGTTAAGACCTTAGCTATAATGCCAGAGTAAGAGTTAAGACCTTAGCTATTAGGCCAGAGTAAGAGTTAAGACCTTAGCTATTATGCCAGAGTTAGAGATAAGACCTTAAGCAGTAGGCCAGAGTAAGAGTTAAGACCTTAACCAGTAGGCCAGAGTAAGAGTTAAGACCTTAACCTGTAGGCCTGAGTACGAGTTAAGACCTTAACCAGTAGGCCAGAGTACGAGTCTAAAACCTTAGCTATTAGTCCAGAGTAAGAGATAAGACCTTAACCATTAGGCCAGAGTACGAGTCTAAGACCTTAGCTATTAGGCCAGAGTAGGAGTTAAGACCTTAGCTATTAGGCCAGAGTAAGAGTTAAGACCTTAGCTATTAGACCAGAGCAAGAGTTAAGACCTTAACCTGTAGGCCATAGTACGAGTCTAAGACCTTAGCTATTAGGCCAGAGTAAGAGTTAAGACCTTAGCTATTAGGCCAGAGTACGAGTCTAAGACCTTAGCTATTAGGCCAGAGTAAGAGTTAAGACCTTAACCAGTAGGCCAGAGTAAGAGTTAAGACCTTAGCTATAATGCCAGAGTAAGAGTTAAGACCTTAGCTATTAGGCCAGAGTAAGAGTTAAGACCTTAGCTATTAGGCCAGAGTTAGAGTTAAGACCTTAAGCAGTAGGCCAGAGTAAGAGTTAAGACCTTAACCAGTAGGCCAGAGTAAGAGTTAAGACCTTAACCAGTAGGCCAGAGTACAAGTCTAAGACCTTAGCTATTAGGCCAGAGTAAGAGTTAAGACCTTAACCAGTAGGCCAGAGTACAAGTCTAAGACCTTAGCTATTAGGCCAGAGTAAGAGTTAAGACCTTAACCAGTAGGCCAGAGTAAGAGTTAAGACCTTAACCATTAGGCCAGATTACGAGTCTAAGACCTTAACCATTAGGCCAGAGTACGAGTTAAGACCTTAGCTATTAGGCACGAGTAAGAGTTAAGACCTTAACCAGTGGGCCAGAGTACGAGTCTAAGACCTTAGCTATTAGGCCAGAGTAAGAGTTAAGACCTTAGCTATTAGGCCAGAGTAAGAGTTAAGACCTTAACCAGAAGGCCAGAGTAAGAGTTAAGACCTTAACCAGTAGGCCAGAGTAAGAGTTAAGACCTTAGTTATTAGGCCAGAGTAAGAGTTAAGACCTTAGCTATTAGGCCATAGTACGAGTCTAAGACCTTAGCTATTAGGCCAGTGTAAGAGTTAAGACCTTAGCTATTAGGCCAGAGTAAGAGTTAAGACCTTAACCAGTAGGCCAGAGTAAGAGTTAAGACTTTAACCTGTAGGCCATAGTACGAGTCTAAGACCTTAGCTATTAGGCAAGAGTAAGTGTTAAGACCTTAACCAGTAGGCCAGAGTAAGAGTTAAGACCTTAACCAGTAGGCCAGAGTTAGGGTTAAGACCTTAACAAGTAGGCCACAGTACGAGTCTAAGACCTTAGCTATTAGGCCAGAGTAAGAGTCTAAGACCTTAGCTATAAGGCCAGAGTAAGAGTTAAGACCTTAGCTATTAGGCCAGAGTAAGAGTTAAGACCTTAACCTGTAGGCCATAGTACGAGTCTAAGACCTTAGCTATTAGGACAGAGTAAGAGTTAAGACCTTAACCAGTAGGCCAGAGTAAGAGTTAAGACCTTAGTCATTAGGCAAGAGTAAGAGTTAAGACCTTAGCTATTAGGCCATAGTACGAGTCTAAGACCTTAGCTATTAGGCCAGTGTAAGAGTTAAGACCTTAGTTATTAGGCCAGAGTAAGAGTTAAGACCTTAGCTATTAGGCCAGAGTAAGAGTTAAGACCTTAACCAATAGGCCAGAGTAAGAGTTAAGACTTTAACCTGTAGGCCATAGTATGAGTCTAAGACCTTAGCTATTAGGCCAGAGTAAGTGTTAAGACCTTAACCAGTAGGCCAGAGTTAGAGTTAAGACCTTAGCTATTACGCCAGAGTAAGAGTTAAGACCTTAACCAGTAGGCCAGAGTAAGAGTTAAGACCTTAGTTATTAGGCCAGAGTAAGAGTTAAGACCTTAGCTATTAGGCCATAGTACGAGTCTAAGACCTTAGCTATTAGGCCAGTGTAAGAGTTAAGACCTTAGTTATTAGGCCAGAGTAAGAGTTAAGACCTTAGCTATTAGGCCAGAGTAAGAGTTAAGACCTTAACCAGTAGGCCAGAGTAAGAGTTAAGACTTTAAGCTGTAGGCCATAGTACGAGTCTAAGACCTTAGCTATTAGGCCAGAGTAAGTGTTAAGACCTTAACCAGTAGGCCAGAGTAAGAGTTAAGACCTTAACCAGTAGGCCAGAGTTAGAGTTAAGACCTTAACAAGTAGGCCACAGTACGAGTCTAAGACCTTAGCTATTAGGCCAGAGTAAGAGTTAAGACCTTAGCTATTAGGCCAGAGTAAGAGTTAAGACCTTACCCATTAGGCCAGAGTAAGAGTTAAGACCTTAACCAGTAGGCCAGAGTTCAAGTCTAAGACCTTAGCTATTAGGCCAGAGTAAGAGTTAAGACCTTAACCTGTAGGCCATAGTACGAGTCTAAGACCTTAGCTATTAGGACAGAGTACGAGTTAAGACCTTAGCTATTAGGCACGAGTAAGAGTTAAGACCTTAACCAGTGGGCCAGAGTACGAGTCTAAGACCTTAGCTATTAGGCCAGAGTAAGAGTTAAGACCTTAGCTATTAGGCCAGAGTAAGAGTTAAGACCTTAACCAGAAGGCCAGAGTAAGAGTTAAGACCTTAACCAGTAGGCCAGAGTAAGAGTTAAGACCTTAGTTATTAGGCCAGAGTAAGAGTTAAGACCTTAGCTATTAGGCCATAGTACGAGTCTAAGACCTTAGCTATTAGGCCAGTGTAAGAGTTAAGACCTTAGCTATTAGGCCAGAGTAAGAGTTAAGACCTTAACCAGTAGGCCAGAGTAAGAGTTAAGACTTTAACCTGTAGGCCATAGTACGAGTCTAAGACCTTAGCTATTAGGCAAGAGTAAGTGTTAAGACCTTAACCAGTAGGCCAGAGTAAGAGTTAAGACCTTAACCAGTAGGCCAGAGTTAGGGTTAAGACCTTAACAAGTAGGCCACAGTACGAGTCTAAGACCTTAGCTATTAGGCCAGAGTAAGAGTCTAAGACCTTAGCTATAAGGCCAGAGTAAGAGTTAAGACCTTAGTCATTAGGCAAGAGTAAGAGTTAAGACCTTAGCTATTAGGCCATAGTACGAGTCTAAGACCTTAGCTATTAGGCCAGTGTAAGAGTTAAGACCTTAGTTATTAGGCCAGAGTAAGAGTTAAGACCTTAGCTATTAGGCCAGAGTAAGAGTTAAGACCTTAACCAATAGGCCAGAGTAAGAGTTAAGACTTTAACCTGTAGGCCATAGTATGAGTCTAAGACCTTAGCTATTAGGCCAGAGTAAGTGTTAAGACCTTAACCAGTAGGCCAGAGTTAGAGTTAAGACCTTAGCTATTACGCCAGAGTAAGAGTTAAGACCTTAACCAGTAGGCCAGAGTAAGAGTTAAGACCTTAGTTATTAGGCCAGAGTAAGAGTTAAGACCTTAGCTATTAGGCCATAGTACGAGTCTAAGACCTTAGCTATTAGGCCAGTGTAAGAGTTAAGACCTTAGTTATTAGGCCAGAGTAAGAGTTAAGACCTTAGCTATTAGGCCAGAGTAAGAGTTAAGACCTTAACCAGTAGGCCAGAGTAAGAGTTAAGACTTTAAGCTGTAGGCCATAGTACGAGTCTAAGACCTTAGCTATTAGGCCAGAGTAAGTGTTAAGACCTTAACCAGTAGGCCAGAGTAAGAGTTAAGACCTTAACCAGTAGGCCAGAGTTAGAGTTAAGACCTTAACAAGTAGGCCACAGTACGAGTCTAAGACCTTAGCTATTAGGCCAGAGTAAGAGTTAAGACCTTAGCTATTAGGCCAGAGTAAGAGTTAAGACCTTACCCATTAGGCCAGAGTAAGAGTTAAGACCTTAACCAGTAGGCCAGAGTTCAAGTCTAAGACCTTAGCTATTAGGCCAGAGTAAGAGTTAAGACCTTAACCTGTAGGCCATAGTACGAGTCTAAGACCTTAGCTATTAGGACAGAGTAAGAGTTAAGACCTTAACCAGTAGGCCAGAGTAAGAGTTAAGACCTTAGTCATTAGGCCAGAGTAAGAGTTAAGACCTTAGCTATTAGGCCATAGTACGAGTCTAAGACCTTAGCTATTAGGCCAGTGTAAGAGTTAAGACCTTAGTTATTAGGCCAGAGTAAGAGTTAAGACCTTAGCTATTAGGCCAGAGTAAGAGTTAAGACCTTAACCAATAGGCCAGAGTAAGAGTTAAGACTTTAACCTGTAGGCCATAGTACGAGTCTAAGACCTTAGCTATTAGGCCAGAGTAAGTGTTAAGACCTTAACCAGTAGGCCAGAGTTAGAGTTAAGACCATAACCAGTAGGCCAGAGTAAGAGTTAAGACCTTAACCAGTAGGCCAGAGTACGAGTCTAAGACCTTTTCTATTAGGCCAGAATAAGAGTTAAGACCTTAGCTATTAGGCCAGAGTAAGAGTTAAGACCTTAACCAGTAGGCCAGAGTAAGAGTTAAGACCTTAACCAGTAGGCCATAGTACGAGTCTAAGACCTTAGCTATTAGGCCAGAGTTAGAGTTAAGACCTTAACCAGTAGGCCAGAGTACGAGTCTAAGACCTTAGCTATTAGGCCAGAGTAAGAGTTAAGACCTTAACCTGTAGGCCATAGTACGAGTCTAAGACCTTTTCTTTTAGGCCAGAGTAAGAGTTAAGACCTTAGTTATTAGGCCAGAGTAAGAGTTAAGACCTTAACCAGTAGGCCAGAGTAAGAGTTAAGACCTTAACCAGTAGGCCAGAGTAAGAGTTAAGACCTTAGTTATTAGGCCAGAGTAAGAGTTAAGACCTTAACCAGTAGGCCAGAGTAAGAGTTAAGACCTTAACCAGTAGGCCAGAGTAAGAGTTAAGACCTTAGCTATTAGGCCAGAGTAAGAGTTAATCCCTTAACCAGTAGGCCAGAGTAATAGTTAAGACCTTAACCTGTAGGCCATAGTACGAGTCTAAGACCTTAGCTATTAGGCCAGAGTAAGAGTTAAGACCTTAACCATTAGGCCAGAGTAAGAGTTAAGACCTTAACCAGTAGGCCAGAGTACGAGTCTAAGACCTTAGCTATTAGGCTAGAGTAAGAGTTAAGACCTTAGCTATTAGGCCAGAGTAAGAGTTAAGACCTTAACCAGTAGGCCAGAGAAAGAGTTAAGACCTTAACCAGTAGGCCAGAGTTCAAGTCTAAGACCTTAGCTATTAGGCCAGAGTAAGAGTTAAGACCTTAACCTGTAGGCCATAGTACGAGTCTAAGACCTTAGCTATTAGGCAAGAGTAGGAGCTAAGACCTTAGCTATTAGGCCACAGTACGAGTCTAAGACCTTAGCTATTAGGCCAGAGTAAGAGTTAAGACCTTAGCTATTAGGCCAGAGTAAGAGTTAAGACCTTACCCATTAGGCCAGAGTAAGAGTTAAGACCTTAACCAGTAGGCCAGAGTTCAAGTCTAAGACCTTAGCTATTAGGCCAGAGTAAGAGTTAAGACCTTAACCTGTAGGCCATAGTACGAGTCTAAGACCTTAGCTATTAGGCCAGAGTAAGAGTTAAGACCTTAACCAGTAGGCCAGAGTAAGAGTTAAGACCTTAACCAGTAGGCCAGAGTATGAGTCTAAGACCTTTTCTATTAGGCCAGAGTATGAGTTAAGACCTTAGCTATTAGGCCAGAGTAAGAGTTAAGACCTTAACCAGTAGGCCATAGTACGAGTCTAAGACCTTAGCTATTAGGCCAGAGTAAGAGTTAAGACCTTAGCTATTAGGCCAGAGTAAGAGTTAAGACCTTAACCAGTAGGCCAGAGTAAGAGTTAAGACCTTAGCTATTAGGCCAGAGTAAGAGTTAATCCCTTAACCAGTAGGCCAGAGTAATAGTTAAGACCTTAACCAGTAGGCCAGAGTAAGAGTCTAGAACCTTAGCAATTGGGCCAGAGTAAGAGTTAGGACCTTAACCAGTAGGCCAGAGCAAGAGTTAAGACCTTAACCTGTAGGCCATAGTACGAGTCTAAGACCTTAGCTATTAGGCCAGAGTAAGAGTTAAGACCTTAACCATTAGGCCAGAGTAAGAGTTAAGACCTTAACCAGTAGGCCAGAGTACGAGTCTAAGACCTTAGCTATTAGGCCAGAGTAAGAGTTAAGACCTTAGCTATTAGGCCAGAGTAAGAGTTAAGACCTTAACCAGTAGGCCAGAGTAAGAGTTAAGACCTTAACCAGTAGGCCATAGTACGAGTCTAAGACCTTAGCTATTAGGCCAGAGTAAGAGTTAAGACCTTAACCAGTAGGCCAGAGTACGAGTCTAAGATCTTAGCTATTAGGCCAGAGTAAGAGTCTAAGACCTTAGCTATTAGGCCAGAGTAAGAGTTAAGACCTTAGCTATTAGGCCAGAGTAAGAGTTAAGACCTTAACCAGGATGCCAGAGTAAGAGTTAAGACCTTAACCAGTAGGCCAGAGTAAGAGTTAAGACCTTAACCTGTAGGCCATAGTACGAGTCTAAGACCTTAGCTATTAGGCCAGAGTAAGAGTTAAGACCTTAACCAGTAGGCCAGAGTAAGAGTTAAGACCTTAACCTGTAGGCCAGAGTACGAGTTAAGACCTTAACCAGTAGGCCAGAGTACGAGTCTAAAACCTTAGCTATTAGTCCAGAGTAAGAGTTAAGACCTTAACCATTAGGCCAGAGTACGAATCTAAGACCTTAGCTATTAGGCCAGAGTAGGAGTTAAGACCTTAGCTATTAGGCCAGAGTAAGAGTTAAGACCTTAGCTATTAGGCCAGAGCAAGAGTTAAGACCTTAACCTGTAGGCCATAAAACGAGTCTAAGACCTTAGCTATTAGGCCAGAGTAAGAGTTAAGACCTTAGCTATTAGGCCAGAGTACGAGTCTAAGACCTTAGCTATTAGGCCAGAATAACAGTTAAGACCTTAACCAGTAGGCCAGAGTAAGAGTTAAGACCTTAGCTATAATGCCAGAGTAAGAGTTAAGACCTTAGCTATTAGGCCAGAGTAAGAGTTAAGACCTTAGCTATTAGGCTAGAGTAAGAGTTAAGACCTTAGCTATTACGCCAGAGTTAGAGTTAAGACCTTAAGCAGTAGGCCAGAGTAAGAGTTAAGACCTTAAGCAGTAGGCCAGAGTAAGAGTTAAGACCTTAACCAGTAGGCCAGAGTACGAGTCTAAGACCTTAGCTATTAGGCCAGAGTAAGAGTTAAGACCGTAGCTATTAGGCCAGAGCAAGAGTTAAGACCTTAACCATTAGGCCAGAGTACAAGTCTAAGACCTTAGCTATTAGGCCAGAGTAAGAGTTAAGACCTTAACCAGTAGGCCAGAGTACAAGTCTAAGACCTTAGCTATTAGGCCAGAGTAAGAGTTAAGACCTTAACCAGTAGGCCAGAGTAAGAGTTAAGACCTTAACCATTAGGCCAGAGTACGAGTCTAAGACCTTAACCATTAGGCCAGAGTACGAGTTAAGACCTTAGCTATTAGGCCAGAGTAAGAGTTAAGACCTTAACCAGTAGGCCATAGTACGAGTCTAAGACCTTAGCTATTAGGCCAGAGTAAGAGTTAAGACCTTAACCAGTAGGCCAGAGTACAAGTCTAAGACCTTAGCTATGAGGCCCGAGTAAGAGTTAAGACCTTAACCAGTAGGCCAGAGTACGAGTCTAATACCTTAGCTATTAGGCCAGAGTAAGAGTTAAGACCTTAGCTATTAGGCCATAGTACGAGTCTAAGACCTTAGCTATTAGGCCAGTGTAAGAGTTAAGACCTTAGTTATTAGGCCAGAGTAAGAGTTAAGACCTTAGCTATTAGGCCAGAGTAAGAGTTAAGACCTTAACCAGGAGGCCAGAGTAAGAGTTAAGACCTTAACCAGTAGGCCAGAGTAAGAGTTAAGACCTTAACCTGTAGGCCATAGTACGAGTCTAAGACCTTAGCTATTAGGCCAGAGTACGAGTCTAAGACCTTAGCTAATAGGCCAGAGTAAGAGTTAAGACCTTAACCATTAGGCCAGAGTACGAGTCTAAGACCTTAGCTATTAGGCCAGAGTAGGAGTTAAGACCTTAGCTATTAGGCCAGAGTAAGAGTTAAGACCTTAGCTATTAGGCCAGAGCAAGAGTTAAGACCTTAACCTGTAGGCCATAAAACGAGTCTAAGACCTTAGCTATTAGGCCAGAGTAGGAGTTAAGACCTTAGCTATTAGGCCAGAGTAAGAGTTAAGACCTTAGCTATTAGGCCAGAGTAAGAGTTAAGACCTTAACCTGTAGGCCATAGTACGAGTCTAAGACCTTAGCTATTAGGACAGAGTAAGAGTTAAGACCTTAACCAGTAGGCCAGAGTAAGAGTTAAGACCTTAGTCATTAGGCCAGAGTAAGAGTTAAGACCTTAGCTATTAGGCCATAGTACGAGTCTAAGACCTTAGCTATTAGGCCAGTGTAAGAGTTAAGACCTTAGTTATTAGGCCAGAGTAAGAGTTAAGACCTTAGCTATTAGGCCAGAGTAAGAGTTAAGACCTTAACCAATAGGCCAGAGTAAGAGTTAAGACTTTAACCTGTAGGCCATAGTACGAGTCTAAGACCTTAGCTATTAGGCCAGAGTAAGTGTTAAGACCTTACCCAGTAGGCCAGAGTAAGAGTTAAGACCTTAACCAGTAGGCCAGAGTTAGAGTTAGGACCTTAACAAGTAGGCCACAGTACGAGTCTAAGACCTTAGCTATTAGGCCAGAGTAAGAGTTAAGACCTTAGCTATTAGGCCAGAGTAAGAGTTAAGACCTTACCCATTAGGCCAGAGTAAGAGTTAAGACCTTAACCAGTAGGCCAGAGTTCAAGTCTAAGACCTTAGCTATTAGGCCAGAGTAAGAGTTAAGACCTTAACCTGCAGGCCATAGTACGAGTCTAAGACCTTAGCTATTAGGACAGAGTAAGAGTTAAGACCTTAGCTATTAGGCCAGAGTAAGAGTTAAGACCTTAACCAGTAGGCCACAGTAAGAGTTAAGACCTTAACCAGTAGGCCATACTACGAGTCTAAGACCTTAGCTATTAGGCCAGAGTAAGAGTTAAGATCTTAGCTATTAGGCCAGAGTAAGAGTTAAGACCTTAGCTATTAGGCCAGAGTAAGAGTTAAGACCTTAGCTATTAGGCCAGAGAAAGAGTTAAGACCTTAGCTATTAGGCCAGAGTAGGAGTCTAAGACCTTAACCAGTAGGCCAGAGTAAGAGTTAAGACCTTAGCTATTAGGCCAGAGTAAGAGTTAATCCCTTAACCAGTAGGCCAGAGTTATAGTTAAGACCTTAACCAGTAGGCCAGAGTAAGAGTCTAAGACCTTAGCAATTGGGCCAGAGTAAGAGTTAAGACCTTAACCAGTAGGCCAGAGCAAGAGTTAAGACCTTAACCTGTAGGCCAGAGTACGAGTCTAAGACCTTAGCTATTAGGCCAGAGTTAGAGTTAAGACCTTAGCTATTAGGCCAGAGTAAGAGTTAAGACCTTAACCAGTGGGCCAGAGTAAGAGTTAAGACCTTAACCAGTAGGCCATTGTACGAGTCTAAGACCTTAGATATTAGGCCAGAGTAAGAGTTAAGACCTTAACCAGTAGGCCAGAGTAAGAGTTAAGACCTTAACCAGTAGGCCAGAGTAAGAGTTAAGACCTTAACCAGTAGGCCAGAGTAAGAGTTAAGACCTTAACCTGTAGGCCATAGTACGAGTCTAAGACCTTAGCTATTAGGCCAGAGTAAGAGTTAAGACCTTAACCAGTAGGCCAGAGTAAGAGTTAAGACCTTAACCTGTAGGCCAGAGTACGAGTTAAGACCTTAACCAGTAGGCCAGAATACGAGTCTAAAACCTTAGCTATTAGTCCAGAGTAAGAGTTAAGACCTTAACCATTAGGCCAGAGTACGAGTCTAAGACCTTAGCTATTAGGCCATAGTAGGAGTTAAGACCTTAGCTATTAGGCCAGAGTAAGAGTTAAGACCTTAGCTATTAGGCCAGAGCAAGAGTTAAGACCTTAACCTGTAGGCCATAGTACAAGTCTAAGACCTTAGCTATTAGGCCAGAGTAAGAGTTAAGACCTTAGCTATTAGGCCAGAGTAAGACTTAAGACCTTAGCTATTAGGCCAGAGTACGAGTCTAAGACCTTAGCTATTAGGCCAGAGTAAGAGTTAAGACATTAACCAGTAGGCCAGAGTAAGAGTTAAGACCTTAGCTATAATGCCAGAGTAAGAGTTAAGATCTTAGCTATTAGGCCAGAGTAAGAGTTAAGACCTTAGCTATTAGGCCAGAGTAAGAGTTAAGACCTTAAGCAGTAGGCCAGAGTAAGAGTTAAGACCTTAACCAGTAGGCCAGAGTAAGAGTTAAGACCTTAACCAGTAGGCCAGAGTACGAGTCTAAGACCTTAGCTATTAGGCCAGAGTAAGAGTTAAGACCTTAGCTATTAGGCCAGAGCAAGAGTTCAGACCTTAACCATTAGGCCAGAGTACAAGTCTAAGACCTTAGCTATTAGGCCAGAGTAAGAGTTAAGACCTTAACCAGTAGGCCAGAGTACAAGTCTAAGACCTTAGCTATTAGGCCAGAGTAAGAGTTAAGACCTTAACCAGTAGGCCAGAGTAAGAGATAAGACCTTAACCATTAGGCCAGAGTACGAGTCTAAGACCTTAACCATTAGGCCAGAGTACGAGTTAAGACCTTAGCTATTAGGCCAGAGTAAGAGTTAAGACCTTAACCTGTAGGCCATAGTACGAGTCTAAGACCTTAGCTATTAGGCCAGAGTAAGTGTTAAGACCTTAACCAGTAGGCCAGAGTTAGAGTTAAGACCTTAACCAGTAGGCCAGAGTAAGAGTTAAGACCTTAACCAGTAGGCCAGAGTACGAGTCTAAGACCTTTTCTATTAGGCCAGAGTAAGAGTTAAGACCTTAGCTATTAGGCCAGAGTAAGAGTTAAGACCTTAACCAGTAGGCCAGAGTAAGAGTTAAGACCTTAACCAGTAGGCCATAGTACGAGTCTAAGACCTTAGCTATTAGGCCAGAGTTAGAGTTAAGACCTTAACCAGTAGGCCAGAGTACGAGTCTAAGACCTTAGCTATTAGGCCAGAGTAAGAGTTAAGACCTTAACCTGTAGGCCATAGTACGAGTCTAAGACCTTAGCTATTAGGCCAGAGTAAGTGTTAAGACCTTAACCAGTAGGCCAGAGTAAGAGTTAAGACCTTAACCAGTAGGCCAGAGTAAGAGTTAAGACCTTAACCAGTAGGCCAGAGTACGAGTCTAAGACCTTTTCTTTTAGGCCAGAGTAAGAGTTAAGACCTTAGTTATTAGGCCAGAGTAAGAGTTAAGACCTTACCCATTAGGCCAGAGTAAGAGTTAAGACCTTAACCAGTAGGCCAGAGTTCAAGTCTAAGACCTTAGCTATTAGGCCAGAGTAAGAGTTAAGACCTTAACCTGCAGGCCATAGTACGAGTCTAAGACCTTAGCTATTAGGACAGAGTAAGAGTTAAGACCTTAGCTATTAGGCCAGAGTAAGAGTTAAGACCTTAACCAGTAGGCCACAGTAAGAGTTAAGACCTTAACCAGTAGGCCATACTACGAGTCTAAGACCTTAGCTATTAGGCCAGAGTAAGAGTTAAGATCTTAGCTATTAGGCCAGAGTAAGAGTTAAGACCTTAGCTATTAGGCCAGAGTAAGAGTTAAGACCTTAGCTATTAGGCCAGAGAAAGAGTTAAGACCTTAGCTATTAGGCCAGAGTAGGAGTCTAAGACCTTAACCAGTAGGCCAGAGTACGAGTTAAGACCTTAGCTATTAGGCCAGAGTAAGAGTTAATCCCTTAACCAGTAGGCCAGAGTTATAGTTAAGACCTTAACCAGTAGGCCAGAGTAAGAGTCTAAGACCTTAGCAATTGGGCCAGAGTAAGAGTTAAGACCTTAACCAGTAGGCCAGAGCAAGAGTTAAGACCTTAACCTGTAGGCCAGAGTACGAGTCTAAGACCTTAGCTATTAGGCCAGAGTTAGAGTTAAGACCTTAGCTATTAGGCCAGAGTAAGAGTTAAGACCTTAACCAGTGGGCCAGAGTAAGAGTTAAGACCTTAACCAGTAGGCCATTGTACGAGTCTAAGACCTTAGATATTAGGCCAGAGTAAGAGTTAAGACCTTAACCAGTAGGCCAGAGTACGAGTCTAAGATCTTAGCTATTAGGCCAGAGTAAGAGTCTAAGACCTTAGCTATTAGGCCAGAGTAAGAGTTAAGACCTTAGCTATTAGGCCAGAGTAAGAGTTAAGACCTTAACCAGTAGGCCAGAGTAAGAGTTAAGACCTTAACCAGTAGGCCAGAGTAAGAGTTAAGACCTTAACCTGTAGGCCATAGTACGAGTCTAAGACCTTAGCTATTAGGCCAGAGTAAGAGTTAAGACCTTAACCAGTAGGCCAGAGTAAGAGTTAAGACCTTAACCTGTAGGCCAGAGTACGAGTTAAGACCTTAACCAGTAGGCCAGAATACGAGTCTAAAACCTTAGCTATTAGTCCAGAGTAAGAGTTAAGACCTTAACCATTAGGCCAGAGTACGAGTCTAAGACCTTAGCTATTAGGCCATAGTAGGAGTTAAGACCTTAGCTATTAGGCCAGAGTAAGAGTTAAGACCTTAGCTATTAGGCCAGAGCAAGAGTTAAGACCTTAACCTGTAGGCCATAGTACAAGTCTAAGACCTTAGCTATTAGGCCAGAGTAAGAGTTAAGACCTTAGCTATTAGGCCAGAGTAAGACTTAAGACCTTAGCTATTAGGCCAGAGTACGAGTCTAAGACCTTAGCTATTAGGCCAGAGTAAGAGTTAAGACATTAACCAGTAGGCCAGAGTAAGAGTTAAGACCTTAGCTATAATGCCAGAGTAAGAGTTAAGATCTTAGCTATTAGGCCAGAGTAAGAGTTAAGACCTTAGCTATTAGGCCAGAGTAAGAGTTAAGACCTTAAGCAGTAGGCCAGAGTAAGAGTTAAGACCTTAACCAGTAGGCCAGAGTAAGAGTTAAGACCTTAACCAGTAGGCCAGAGTACGAGTCTAAGACCTTAGCTATTAGGCCAGAGTAAGAGTTAAGACCTTAGCTATTAGGCCAGAGCAAGAGTTCAGACCTTAACCATTAGGCCAGAGTACAAGTCTAAGACCTTAGCTATTAGGCCAGAGTAAGAGTTAAGACCTTAACCAGTAGGCCAGAGTACAAGTCTAAGACCTTAGCTATTAGGCCAGAGTAAGAGTTAAGACCTTAACCAGTAGGCCAGAGTAAGAGATAAGACCTTAACCATTAGGCCAGAGTACGAGTCTAAGACCTTAACCATTAGGCCAGAGTACGAGTTAAGACCTTAGCTATTAGGCCAGAGTAAGAGTTAAGACCTTAACCTGTAGGCCATAGTACGAGTCTAAGACCTTAGCTATTAGGCCAGAGTAAGTGTTAAGACCTTAACCAGTAGGCCAGAGTTAGAGTTAAGACCTTAACCAGTAGGCCAGAGTAAGAGTTAAGACCTTAACCAGTAGGCCAGAGTACGAGTCTAAGACCTTTTCTATTAGGCCAGAGTAAGAGTTAAGACCTTAGCTATTAGGCCAGAGTAAGAGTTAAGACCTTAACCAGTAGGCCAGAGTAAGAGTTAAGACCTTAACCAGTAGGCCATAGTACGAGTCTAAGACCTTAGCTATTAGGCCAGAGTTAGAGTTAAGACCTTAACCAGTAGGCCAGAGTACGAGTCTAAGACCTTAGCTATTAGGCCAGAGTAAGAGTTAAGACCTTAACCTGTAGGCCATAGTACGAGTCTAAGACCTTAGCTATTAGGCCAGAGTAAGTGTTAAGACCTTAACCAGTAGGCCAGAGTAAGAGTTAAGACCTTAACCAGTAGGCCAGAGTAAGAGTTAAGACCTTAACCAGTAGGCCAGAGTACTAGTCTAAGACCTTTTCTTTTAGGCCAGAGTAAGAGTTAAGACCTTAGTTATTAGGCCAGAGTAAGAGTTAAGACCTTAACCAGTAGGCCAGAGTAAGAGTTAAGACCTTAGCTATTAGGCCAGAGTAAGAGTTAATCCCTTAACCAGTAGGCCAGAGTAATAGTTAAGACCTTAACCTGTAGACCATAGTACGAGTCTAAGACCTTAGCTATTAGGCCAGAGTAAGAGTTAAGACCTTAACCATTAGGCCAGAGTAAGAGTTAAGACCTTAACCAGTAGGCCAGAGTACGAGTCTAAGACCTTAGCTATTAGGCTAGAGTAAGAGTTAAGACCTTAGCTATTAGGCCAGAGTAAGAGTTAAGACCTTAACCAGTAGGCCAGAGTAAGAGTTAAGACCTTAACCAGTAGGCCATAGTACGAGTCTAAGACCTTAGCTATTAGGCCAGAGTAAGAGTTAAGACCTTAACCAGTAGGCGAGAGTACGAGTCTAAGACCTTAGCTATTAGGCCAGAGTAAGAGTCTAAGACCTTAGCTATTAGGCCAGAGTAAGAGTTAAGACTTTAGCTATTAGGCCAGAGTAAGAGTTAAGACCTTAACAGGTAGGCCAGAGTAAGAGTTAAGACCTTAACCAGTAGGCCAGAGTAAGAGTTAAGACCTTAACCTGGAGGCCATAGTACGAGTCTAAGACCTTAGCTATTAGGCCAGAGTAAGAGTTAAGACCTTAACCAGTAGGCCAGAGTAAGAGTTAAGACCTTAACCTGTAGGCCAGAGTACGAGTTAAGACCTTAACCAGTAGGCCAGAGTACGAGTCTAAAACCTTAGCTATTAGTCCAGAGTAAGAGTTAAGACCTTAACCATTAGGCCAGAGTACGAGTCTAAGACCTTAGCTATTAGGCAAGAGTAGGAGCTAAGACCTTAGCTATTAGGCCAGAGTAAGAGTTAAGACCTTAGCTATTAGGCCAGAGCAAGAGTTAAGACCTTAACATGTAGGCCATAGTACGAGTCTAAGACCTTAGCTATTAGGCCAGAGTAAGAGTTAAGACCTTAGCTATTAGGCCAGAGTAGGAGTTAAGACCTTAGCTATTAGGCCAGAGTACGAGTCTAAGACCTTAGCTATTAGGCCAGAGTAAGAGTTAAGACCTTAACCAGTAGGCCAGAGTAAGAGTTAAGACCTTAGCTATAATGCCAGAGTAAGAGTTAAGACCTTAGCTATTAGGCCAGAGTAAGAGTTAAGACCTTAGCTATTAGGCCAGAGTAAGAGTTAAGACCTTAGCTATTAGGCCAGAGTTAGAGTTAAGACCTTAAGCAGTAGGCCAGAGTAAGAGTTAAGACCTTAACCAGTAGGCCAGAGTAAGAGTTAAGACCTTAACCAGTAGGCCAGAGTACGAGTCTAAGACCTTATCTATTAGGCCAGAGTAAGAGTTAAGACCTTAGCTATTAGGCGAGAGCAAGAGTTAAGACCTTAACCATTAGGCCAGAGTACAAGTCTAAGACCTTAGCTATTAGGCCAGAGTAAGAGTTAAGACCTTAACCTGTAGGCCATAGTACGAGTCTAAGACCTTAGCTATTAGGCCAGAGTAAGAGTTAAGACCTTAACCTGTAGGCCAGAGTAAGAGTTAAGACCTTAACCAGTAGGCCAGAGTATGAGTCTAAGACCTTTTCTATTAGGCCAGAGTAAGAGTTAAGACCTTAGCTATTAGGCCAGAGTAAGAGTTAAGACCTTAACCAGTAGGCCAGAGTAAGAGTTAAGACCTTAACCAGTAGGCCATAGTACGAGTCTAAGACCTTAGCTATTAGGCCAGAGTTAGAGTTAAGACCTTAACCAGTAGGCCAGAGTACGAGTCTAAGACCTTAGCTATTAGGCCAGAGTAAGAGTTAAGACCTTAGCTATTAGGCCAGAGTAAGAGTTAAGACCTTAACCAGTAGGCCAGAGTAAGAGTTAAGACCTTAACCAGTAGGCCAGAGTAAGAGTTAAGACCTTAGCTATTAGGCCAGAGTAAGAGTTAAGACCTTAACCAGTAGGCCAGAGTAAGAGTTAAGACCTTAGCTATCAGGCCAGAGTAAGAGTTAATCCCTTAACCAGTAGGCCAGAGTAATAGTTAAGACCTTAACCAGTAGGCCAGAGTAAGAGTCTAGAACCTTAGCAATTGGGCCAGAGTAAGAGTTAGGACCTTAACCAGTAGGCCAGAGCAAGAGTTAAGACCTTAACCTGTAGGCCATAGTACGAGTCTAAGACATTAGCTATTAGGCCAGAGTAAGAGTTAAGACCTTAACCATTAGGCCAGAGTAAGAATTAAGACCTTAACCAGTAGGCCAGAGTACGAGTCTAAGACCTTAGCTATTAGGCCAGAGTAAGAGTTAAGACCTTAGCTATTAGGCCAGAGTAAGAGTTAAGACCTTAACCAGTAGGCCAGAGTAAGAGTTAAGACCTTAACCAGTAGGCCATAGTACGAGTCTAAGACCTTAGCTATTGGGCCAGAGTAAGAGTTAAGACCTTAACCAGTAGGCCAGAGTACGAGTCTAAGATCTTAGCTATTAGGCCAGAGTAAGAGTCTAAGACCTTAGCTATTAGGCCAGAGTAAGAGTTAAGACCTTAGCTATTAGGCCAGAGTAAGAGTTAAGACCTTAACCAGGAGGCCAGAGTAAGAGTTAAGACCTTAACCAGTAGGCCAGAGTAAGAGTTAAGACCTTAACCTGTAGGCCATAGTACGAGTCTAAGACCTTAGCTATTAGGCCAGAGTAAGAGTTAAGACCTTAACCAGTAGGCCAGAGTAAGAGTTAAGACCTTAACCTGTAGGCCAGAGTACGAGTTAAGACCTTAACCTGTAGGCCAGAGTACGAGTTAAGACCTTAACCAGTAGGCCAGAGTATGAGTCTAAAACCTTAGCTATTAGTCCAGAGTAAGAGTTAAGACCTTAACCATTAGGCCAGAGTACGAGTCTAAGACCTTAGCTATTAGGCCAGAGTAGGAGTTAAGACCTTAGCTATTAGGCCAGAGTAAGAGTTAAGACCTTAGCTATTAGACCAGAGCAAGAGTTAAGACCTTAACCTGTAGGCCATAGTACGAGTCTAAGACCTTAGCTATTAGGCCAGAGTAAGAGTTAAGACCTTAGCTATTAGGCCAGAGTACGAGTCTAAGACCTTAGCTATTAGGCCAGAGTAAGAGTTAAGACCTTAACCAGTAGGCCAGAGTAAGAGTTAAGACCTTAGCTATAATGCCAGAGTAAGAGTTAAGACCTTAGCTATTAGGCCAGAGTAAGAGTTAAGACCTTAGCTATTAGGCCAGAGTTAGAGATAAGACCTTAAGCAGTAGGCCAGAGTAAGAGTTAAGACCTTAACCAGTAGGCCAGAGTAAGAGTTAAGACCTTAACCTGTAGGCCTGAGTACGAGTTAAGACCTTAACCAGTAGGCCAGAGTACGAGTCTAAAACCTTAGCTATTAGTCCAGAGTAAGAGATAAGACCTTAACCATTAGGCCAGAGTACGAGTCTAAGACCTTAGCTATTAGGCCAGAGTAGGAGTTAAGACCTTAGCTATTAGGCCAGAGTAAGAGTTAAGACCTTAGCTATTAGACCAGAGCAAGAGTTAAGACCTTAACCTGTAGGCCATAGTACGAGTCTAAGACCTTAGCTATTAGGCCAGAGTACGAGTCTAAGACCTTAGCTATTAGGCCAGAGTAAGAGTTAAGACCTTAACCAGTAGGCCAGAGTAAGAGTTAAGACCTTAGCTATAATGCCAGAGTAAGAGTTAAGACCTTAGCTATTAGGCCAGAGTAAGAGTTAAGACCTTAGCTATTAGGCCAGAGTTAGAGTTAAGACCTTAAGCAGTAGGCCAGAGTAAGAGTTAAGACCTTAACCAGTAGGCCAGAGTAAGAGTTAAGACCTTAACCAGTAGGCCAGAGTACAAGTCTAAGACCTTAGCTATTAGGCCAGAGTAAGAGTTAAGACCTTAACCAGTAGGCCAGAGTACAAGTCTAAGACCTTAGCTATTAGGCCAGAGTAAGAGTTAAGACCTTAACCAGTAGGCCAGAGTAAGAGTTAAGACCTTAACCATTAGGCCAGAGTACGAGTCTAAGACCTTAACCATTAGGCCAGAGTACGAGTTAAGACCTTATCTATTAGGCACGAGTAAGAGTTAAGACCTTAACCAGTGGGCCAGAGTACGAGTCTAAGACCTTAGCTATTAGGCCAGAGTAAGAGTTAAGACCTTAGCTATTAGGCCAGAGTAAGAGTTAAGACCTTAACCCGAAGGCCAGAGTAAGAGTTAAGACCTTAACCAGTAGGCCAGAGTAAGAGTTAAGACCTTAGTTATTAGGCCAGAGTAAGAGTTAAGACCTTAGCTATTAGGCCATAGTACGAGTCTAAGACCTTAGCTATTAGGCCAGTGTAAGAGTTAAGACCTTAGTTATTAGGCCAGAGTAAGAGTTAAGACCTTAGCTATTAGGCCAGAGTAAGAGTTAAGACCTTAACCAGTAGGCCAGAGTAAGAGTTAAGACTTTAACCTGTAGGCCATAGTACGAGTCTAAGACCTTAGCTATTAGGCAAGAGTAAGTGTTAAGACCTTAACCAGTAGGCCAGAGTAAGAGTTTAGACCTTAACCAGTAGGCCAGAGTTAGGGTTAAGACCTTAACAAGTAGGCCACAGTACGAGTCTAAGACCTTAGCTATTAGGCCAGAGTAAGAGTTAAGACCTTAGCTATTAGGCCAGAGTAAGAGTTAAGACCTTACCCATTAGGCCAGAGTAAGAGTTAAGACCTTAACCAGTAGGCCAGAGTTCAAGTCTAAGACCTTAGCTATTAGGCCAGAGTAAGAGTTAAGACCTTAACCTGTAGGCCATAGTACGAGTCTAAGACCTTAGCTATTAGGACAGAGTAAGAGTTAAGACCTTAGCTATTAGGCCAGAGTAAGAGTTAAGACCTTAACCAGTAGGCCAGAGTAAGAGTTAAGACCTTAACCAGTAGGCCATAGTACGAGTCTAAGACCTTAGCTATTAGGCCAGAGTAAGAGTTAAGACCTTAACCAGTAGGCCAGAGTACGAGTCTAAGACCTTAGCTATTAGGCCAGAGTAAGAGTCTAAGACCTTAGCTATTAGGCCAGAGTAAGAGTTAAGACCTTAGCTATTAGGCCAGAGTAAGAGTTAAGACCTTAACCTGTAGGCCATAGTACGAGTCTAAGACCTTAGCTATTAGGACAGAGTAAGAGTTAAGACCTGAACCAGTAGGCCAGAGTAAGAGTTAAGACCTTAGTTATTAGGCCAGAGTAAGAGTTAAGACCTTAGCTATTAGGCCATAGTACGAGTCTAAGACCTTAGCTATTAGGCCAGTGTAAGAGTTAAGACCTTAGTTATTAGGCCAGAGTAAGAGTTAAGACCTTAGCTATTAGGTCAGAGTAAGAGTTAAGACCTTAACCAGTAGGCCAGAGTAAGAGTTAAGACTTTAACCTGTAGGCCATAGTACGAGTCTAAGACCTTAGCTATTAGGCCAGAGTAAGTGTTAAGACATTAACCAGTAGGCCAGAGTAAGAGTTAAGACCTTAACCAGTAGGCCAGAGTTAGAGTTAAGACCTTAACAAGTAGGCCACAGTACGAGTCTAAGACCTTAGCTATTAGGCCAGAGTAAGAGTTAAGACCTTAACCTGTAGGCCATAGTACGAGTCTAAGACCTTAGCTATTAGGCCAGAGTAAGAGTTAAGACCTTAACCAGTAGGCCAGAGTTCAAGTCTAAGACCTTAGCTATTAGGCCAGAGTAAGAGTTAAGACCTTAACCTGTAGGCCATAGTACGAGTCGAAGACCTTAGCTATTAGGACAGAGTAAGAGTTAAGACCTTAGCTATTAGGCCAGAGTAAGAGTTAAGACCTTAACCAGTAGGCCAGAGTAAGAGTTAAGACCTTAACCAGTAGGCCATAGTACGAGTCTAAGACCTTAGCTATTAGGCCTGAGTAAGAGTTAAGACCTTAACCAGTAGGCCAGAGTACGAGTCTAAGACCTTAGCTATTAGGCCAGAGTAAGAGTCTAAGACCTTAGCTATTAGGCCAGAGTAAGAGTTAAGACCTTAGCTATTAGGCCAGAGTAAGAGTTAAGACCTTAACCAGTAGGCCAGAGTACGAGTCTAAGACCTTAGCTATTAGGCCAGAGTAAGAGTTAAGATCTTAGCTATTAGGCCAGAGTAAGAGTTAAGACCTTAGCTATTAGGCCAGAGTAAGAGTTAAGACCTTAGCTATTAGGCCATAGAAAGAGTTAAGACCTTAGCTATTAGGCCAGAGTAGGAGTCTAAGACCTTAACCAGTAGGCCAGAGAAAGAGTTAAGACCTTATCTATGAGGCCAGAGTAAGAGTTAATCCCTTAACCAGTAGGCCAGAGTAATAGTTAACACCTTAACCAGTAGGCCAGAGTAAGAGTCTAAGACCTTAGCAATTGGGACAGAGTAAGAGTTAAGACCTTAACCAGTAGGCCAGAGCAAGAGTTAAGACCTTAACCTGTAGGCCATAGTACGAGTCTAAGTCCTTAGCTATTAGGCCAGAGTAAGAGTTAAGACCTTAACCATTAGGCCAGAGTAAGAGTTAAGACCTTAACCAGTAGGCCAGAGTACAAGTCTAAGACCTTAGCTATTAGGCCAGAGTAAGAGTTAAGACCTTAGCTATTAGGCCAGAGTAAGAGTTAAGACCTTAACCAGTGGGCCAGAGTAAGAGTTATGACCTTAACCAGTAGGCCAGAGTTCGAGTCTAAGACCTTAGCTATTAGGCCAGAGTAAGAGTTAAGACCTTAACCAGTAGGCCAGAGTACGAGTCTAAGATCTAAGCTATTAGGCCAGAGTAAGAGTCTAAGACCTTAGCTATTAGGCCAGAGTAAGAGTTAAGACCTTAGCTATTAGGCCAGAGTAAGTGTTAAGACCTTAACCAGTAGGCCAGAGTAAGAGTTAAGACCTTAACCAGTAGGCCAGAGTAAGAGTTAAGACCTTAACCTGTAGGCCATAGTACGAGTCTAAGACCTTAGCTATTAGGCCAGAGTAAGAGTTAAGACCTTAACCAGTAGGCCAGAGTAAGAGTTAAGACCTTAACCTGTAGGCCAGAGTACGAGTTAAGACCTTAACCAGTAGGCCAGAGTACGAGTCTAAAACCTTAGCTATTAGTCCAGAGTAAGAGTTAAGACCTTAACCATTAGGCCAGAGTACAAGTCTAAGACCTTAGCTATTAGGCCAGAGTAAGAGTTAAGACCTTAACCAGTAGGCCAGAGTAAGAGTTAAGACCTTAACCATTAGGCCAGAGTACGAGTCTAAGACCTTAACCATTAGGCCAGAGTACGAGTTAAGACCTTAGCTATTAGGCCAGAGTAAGAGTTAAGACCTTAACCAGTAGGCCATAGTACGAGTCTAAGACCTTAGCTATTAGGCCAGAGTAAGAGTTAAGACCTTAACCAGTAGGCCAGAGTACAAGTCTAAGACCTTAGCTATGAGGCCCGAGTAAGAGTTAAGACCTTAACCAGTAGGCCAGAGTACGAGTCTAATACCTTAGCTATTAGGCCAGAGTAAGAGTTAAGACCTTAGCTATTAGGCCATAGTACGAGTCTAAGACCTTAGCTATTAGGCCAGTGTAAGAGTTAAGACCTTAGTTATTAGGCCAGAGTAAGAGTTAAGACCTTAGCTATTAGGCCAGAGTAAGAGTTAAGACCTTAACCAGGAGGCCAGAGTAAGAGTTAAGACCTTAACCAGTAGGCCAGAGTAAGAGTTAAGACCTTAACCTGTAGGCCATAGTACGAGTCTAAGACCTTAGCTATTAGGCCAGAGTACGAGTCTAAGACCTTAGCTAATAGGCCAGAGTAAGAGTTAAGACCTTAACCATTAGGCCAGAGTACGAGTCTAAGACCTTAGCTATTAGGCCAGAGTAGGAGTTAAGACCTTAGCTATTAGGCCAGAGTAAGAGTTAAGACCTTAGCTATTAGGCCAGAGCAAGAGTTAAGACCTTAACCTGTAGGCCATAAAACGAGTCTAAGACCTTAGCTATTAGGCCAGAGTAGGAGTTAAGACCTTAGCTATTAGGCCAGAGTAAGAGTTAAGACCTTAGCTATTAGGCCAGAGTAAGAGTTAAGACCTTAACCTGTAGGCCATAGTACGAGTCTAAGACCTTAGCTATTAGGACAGAGTAAGAGTTAAGACCTTAACCAGTAGGCCAGAGTAAGAGTTAAGACCTTAGTCATTAGGCCAGAGTAAGAGTTAAGACCTTAGCTATTAGGCCATAGTACGAGTCTAAGACCTTAGCTATTAGGCCAGTGTAAGAGTTAAGACCTTAGTTATTAGGCCAGAGTAAGAGTTAAGACCTTAGCTATTAGGCCAGAGTAAGAGTTAAGACCTTAACCAATAGGCCAGAGTAAGAGTTAAGACTTTAACCTGTAGGCCATAGTACGAGTCTAAGACCTTAGCTATTAGGCCAGAGTAAGTGTTAAGACCTTACCCAGTAGGCCAGAGTAAGAGTTAAGACCTTAACCAGTAGGCCAGAGTTAGAGTTAGGACCTTAACAAGTAGGCCACAGTACGAGTCTAAGACCTTAGCTATTAGGCCAGAGTAAGAGTTAAGACCTTAGCTATTAGGCCAGAGTAAGAGTTAAGACCTTACCCATTAGGCCAGAGTAAGAGTTAAGACCTTAACCAGTAGGCCAGAGTTCAAGTCTAAGACCTTAGCTATTAGGCCAGAGTAAGAGTTAAGACCTTAACCTGCAGGCCATAGTACGAGTCTAAGACCTTAGCTATTAGGACAGAGTAAGAGTTAAGACCTTAGCTATTAGGCCAGAGTAAGAGTTAAGACCTTAACCAGTAGGCCACAGTAAGAGTTAAGACCTTAACCAGTAGGCCATACTACGAGTCTAAGACCTTAGCTATTAGGCCAGAGTAAGAGTTAAGATCTTAGCTATTAGGCCAGAGTAAGAGTTAAGACCTTAGCTATTAGGCCAGAGTAAGAGTTAAGACCTTAGCTATTAGGCCAGAGAAAGAGTTAAGACCTTAGCTATTAGGCCAGAGTAGGAGTCTAAGACCTTAACCAGTAGGCCAGAGTAAGAGTTAAGACCTTAGCTATTAGGCCAGAGTAAGAGTTAATCCCTTAACCAGTAGGCCAGAGTTATAGTTAAGACCTTAACCAGTAGGCCAGAGTAAGAGTCTAAGACCTTAGCAATTGGGCCAGAGTAAGAGTTAAGACCTTAACCAGTAGGCCAGAGCAAGAGTTAAGACCTTAACCTGTAGGCCAGAGTACGAGTCTAAGACCTTAGCTATTAGGCCAGAGTTAGAGTTAAGACCTTAGCTATTAGGCCAGAGTAAGAGTTAAGACCTTAACCAGTGGGCCAGAGTAAGAGTTAAGACCTTAACCAGTAGGCCATTGTACGAGTCTAAGACCTTAGATATTAGGCCAGAGTAAGAGTTAAGACCTTAACCAGTAGGCCAGAGTAAGAGTTAAGACCTTAACCAGTAGGCCAGAGTAAGAGTTAAGACCTTAACCAGTAGGCCAGAGTAAGAGTTAAGACCTTAACCTGTAGGCCATAGTACGAGTCTAAGACCTTAGCTATTAGGCCAGAGTAAGAGTTAAGACCTTAACCAGTAGGCCAGAGTAAGAGTTAAGACCTTAACCTGTAGGCCAGAGTACGAGTTAAGACCTTAACCAGTAGGCCAGAATACGAGTCTAAAACCTTAGCTATTAGTCCAGAGTAAGAGTTAAGACCTTAACCATTAGGCCAGAGTACGAGTCTAAGACCTTAGCTATTAGGCCATAGTAGGAGTTAAGACCTTAGCTATTAGGCCAGAGTAAGAGTTAAGACCTTAGCTATTAGGCCAGAGCAAGAGTTAAGACCTTAACCTGTAGGCCATAGTACAAGTCTAAGACCTTAGCTATTAGGCCAGAGTAAGAGTTAAGACCTTAGCTATTAGGCCAGAGTAAGACTTAAGACCTTAGCTATTAGGCCAGAGTACGAGTCTAAGACCTTAGCTATTAGGCCAGAGTAAGAGTTAAGACATTAACCAGTAGGCCAGAGTAAGAGTTAAGACCTTAGCTATAATGCCAGAGTAAGAGTTAAGATCTTAGCTATTAGGCCAGAGTAAGAGTTAAGACCTTAGCTATTAGGCCAGAGTAAGAGTTAAGACCTTAAGCAGTAGGCCAGAGTAAGAGTTAAGACCTTAACCAGTAGGCCAGAGTAAGAGTTAAGACCTTAACCAGTAGGCCAGAGTACGAGTCTAAGACCTTAGCTATTAGGCCAGAGTAAGAGTTAAGACCTTAGCTATTAGGCCAGAGCAAGAGTTCAGACCTTAACCATTAGGCCAGAGTACAAGTCTAAGACCTTAGCTATTAGGCCAGAGTAAGAGTTAAGACCTTAACCAGTAGGCCAGAGTACAAGTCTAAGACCTTAGCTATTAGGCCAGAGTAAGAGTTAAGACCTTAACCAGTAGGCCAGAGTAAGAGATAAGACCTTAACCATTAGGCCAGAGTACGAGTCTAAGACCTTAACCATTAGGCCAGAGTACGAGTTAAGACCTTAGCTATTAGGCCAGAGTAAGAGTTAAGACCTTAACCTGTAGGCCATAGTACGAGTCTAAGACCTTAGCTATTAGGCCAGAGTAAGTGTTAAGACCTTAACCAGTAGGCCAGAGTTAGAGTTAAGACCTTAACCAGTAGGCCAGAGTAAGAGTTAAGACCTTAACCAGTAGGCCAGAGTACGAGTCTAAGACCTTTTCTATTAGGCCAGAGTAAGAGTTAAGACCTTAGCTATTAGGCCAGAGTAAGAGTTAAGACCTTAACCAGTAGGCCAGAGTAAGAGTTAAGACCTTAACCAGTAGGCCATAGTACGAGTCTAAGACCTTAGCTATTAGGCCAGAGTTAGAGTTAAGACCTTAACCAGTAGGCCAGAGTACGAGTCTAAGACCTTAGCTATTAGGCCAGAGTAAGAGTTAAGACCTTAACCTGTAGGCCATAGTACGAGTCTAAGACCTTAGCTATTAGGCCAGAGTAAGTGTTAAGACCTTAACCAGTAGGCCAGAGTAAGAGTTAAGACCTTAACCAGTAGGCCAGAGTAAGAGTTAAGACCTTAACCAGTAGGCCAGAGTACGAGTCTAAGACCTTTTCTTTTAGGCCAGAGTAAGAGTTAAGACCTTAGTTATTAGGCCAGAGTAAGAGTTAAGACCTTACCCATTAGGCCAGAGTAAGAGTTAAGACCTTAACCAGTAGGCCAGAGTTCAAGTCTAAGACCTTAGCTATTAGGCCAGAGTAAGAGTTAAGACCTTAACCTGCAGGCCATAGTACGAGTCTAAGACCTTAGCTATTAGGACAGAGTAAGAGTTAAGACCTTAGCTATTAGGCCAGAGTAAGAGTTAAGACCTTAACCAGTAGGCCACAGTAAGAGTTAAGACCTTAACCAGTAGGCCATACTACGAGTCTAAGACCTTAGCTATTAGGCCAGAGTAAGAGTTAAGATCTTAGCTATTAGGCCAGAGTAAGAGTTAAGACCTTAGCTATTAGGCCAGAGTAAGAGTTAAGACCTTAGCTATTAGGCCAGAGAAAGAGTTAAGACCTTAGCTATTAGGCCAGAGTAGGAGTCTAAGACCTTAACCAGTAGGCCAGAGTACGAGTTAAGACCTTAGCTATTAGGCCAGAGTAAGAGTTAATCCCTTAACCAGTAGGCCAGAGTTATAGTTAAGACCTTAACCAGTAGGCCAGAGTAAGAGTCTAAGACCTTAGCAATTGGGCCAGAGTAAGAGTTAAGACCTTAACCAGTAGGCCAGAGCAAGAGTTAAGACCTTAACCTGTAGGCCAGAGTACGAGTCTAAGACCTTAGCTATTAGGCCAGAGTTAGAGTTAAGACCTTAGCTATTAGGCCAGAGTAAGAGTTAAGACCTTAACCAGTGGGCCAGAGTAAGAGTTAAGACCTTAACCAGTAGGCCATTGTACGAGTCTAAGACCTTAGATATTAGGCCAGAGTAAGAGTTAAGACCTTAACCAGTAGGCCAGAGTACGAGTCTAAGATCTTAGCTATTAGGCCAGAGTAAGAGTCTAAGACCTTAGCTATTAGGCCAGAGTAAGAGTTAAGACCTTAGCTATTAGGCCAGAGTAAGAGTTAAGACCTTAACCAGTAGGCCAGAGTAAGAGTTAAGACCTTAACCAGTAGGCCAGAGTAAGAGTTAAGACCTTAACCTGTAGGCCATAGTACGAGTCTAAGACCTTAGCTATTAGGCCAGAGTAAGAGTTAAGACCTTAACCAGTAGGCCAGAGTAAGAGTTAAGACCTTAACCTGTAGGCCAGAGTACGAGTTAAGACCTTAACCAGTAGGCCAGAATACGAGTCTAAAACCTTAGCTATTAGTCCAGAGTAAGAGTTAAGACCTTAACCATTAGGCCAGAGTACGAGTCTAAGACCTTAGCTATTAGGCCATAGTAGGAGTTAAGACCTTAGCTATTAGGCCAGAGTAAGAGTTAAGACCTTAGCTATTAGGCCAGAGCAAGAGTTAAGACCTTAACCTGTAGGCCATAGTACAAGTCTAAGACCTTAGCTATTAGGCCAGAGTAAGAGTTAAGACCTTAGCTATTAGGCCAGAGTAAGACTTAAGACCTTAGCTATTAGGCCAGAGTACGAGTCTAAGACCTTAGCTATTAGGCCAGAGTAAGAGTTAAGACATTAACCAGTAGGCCAGAGTAAGAGTTAAGACCTTAGCTATAATGCCAGAGTAAGAGTTAAGATCTTAGCTATTAGGCCAGAGTAAGAGTTAAGACCTTAGCTATTAGGCCAGAGTAAGAGTTAAGACCTTAAGCAGTAGGCCAGAGTAAGAGTTAAGACCTTAACCAGTAGGCCAGAGTAAGAGTTAAGACCTTAACCAGTAGGCCAGAGTACGAGTCTAAGACCTTAGCTATTAGGCCAGAGTAAGAGTTAAGACCTTAGCTATTAGGCCAGAGCAAGAGTTCAGACCTTAACCATTAGGCCAGAGTACAAGTCTAAGACCTTAGCTATTAGGCCAGAGTAAGAGTTAAGACCTTAACCAGTAGGCCAGAGTACAAGTCTAAGACCTTAGCTATTAGGCCAGAGTAAGAGTTAAGACCTTAACCAGTAGGCCAGAGTAAGAGATAAGACCTTAACCATTAGGCCAGAGTACGAGTCTAAGACCTTAACCATTAGGCCAGAGTACGAGTTAAGACCTTAGCTATTAGGCCAGAGTAAGAGTTAAGACCTTAACCTGTAGGCCATAGTACGAGTCTAAGACCTTAGCTATTAGGCCAGAGTAAGTGTTAAGACCTTAACCAGTAGGCCAGAGTTAGAGTTAAGACCTTAACCAGTAGGCCAGAGTAAGAGTTAAGACCTTAACCAGTAGGCCAGAGTACGAGTCTAAGACCTTTTCTATTAGGCCAGAGTAAGAGTTAAGACCTTAGCTATTAGGCCAGAGTAAGAGTTAAGACCTTAACCAGTAGGCCAGAGTAAGAGTTAAGACCTTAACCAGTAGGCCATAGTACGAGTCTAAGACCTTAGCTATTAGGCCAGAGTTAGAGTTAAGACCTTAACCAGTAGGCCAGAGTACGAGTCTAAGACCTTAGCTATTAGGCCAGAGTAAGAGTTAAGACCTTAACCTGTAGGCCATAGTACGAGTCTAAGACCTTAGCTATTAGGCCAGAGTAAGTGTTAAGACCTTAACCAGTAGGCCAGAGTAAGAGTTAAGACCTTAACCAGTAGGCCAGAGTAAGAGTTAAGACCTTAACCAGTAGGCCAGAGTACTAGTCTAAGACCTTTTCTTTTAGGCCAGAGTAAGAGTTAAGACCTTAGTTATTAGGCCAGAGTAAGAGTTAAGACCTTAACCAGTAGGCCAGAGTAAGAGTTAAGACCTTAGCTATTAGGCCAGAGTAAGAGTTAATCCCTTAACCAGTAGGCCAGAGTAATAGTTAAGACCTTAACCTGTAGACCATAGTACGAGTCTAAGACCTTAGCTATTAGGCCAGAGTAAGAGTTAAGACCTTAACCATTAGGCCAGAGTAAGAGTTAAGACCTTAACCAGTAGGCCAGAGTACGAGTCTAAGACCTTAGCTATTAGGCTAGAGTAAGAGTTAAGACCTTAGCTATTAGGCCAGAGTAAGAGTTAAGACCTTAACCAGTAGGCCAGAGTAAGAGTTAAGACCTTAACCAGTAGGCCATAGTACGAGTCTAAGACCTTAGCTATTAGGCCAGAGTAAGAGTTAAGACCTTAACCAGTAGGCGAGAGTACGAGTCTAAGACCTTAGCTATTAGGCCAGAGTAAGAGTCTAAGACCTTAGCTATTAGGCCAGAGTAAGAGTTAAGACTTTAGCTATTAGGCCAGAGTAAGAGTTAAGACCTTAACAGGTAGGCCAGAGTAAGAGTTAAGACCTTAACCAGTAGGCCAGAGTAAGAGTTAAGACCTTAACCTGGAGGCCATAGTACGAGTCTAAGACCTTAGCTATTAGGCCAGAGTAAGAGTTAAGACCTTAACCAGTAGGCCAGAGTAAGAGTTAAGACCTTAACCTGTAGGCCAGAGTACGAGTTAAGACCTTAACCAGTAGGCCAGAGTACGAGTCTAAAACCTTAGCTATTAGTCCAGAGTAAGAGTTAAGACCTTAACCATTAGGCCAGAGTACGAGTCTAAGACCTTAGCTATTAGGCAAGAGTAGGAGCTAAGACCTTAGCTATTAGGCCAGAGTAAGAGTTAAGACCTTAGCTATTAGGCCAGAGCAAGAGTTAAGACCTTAACATGTAGGCCATAGTACGAGTCTAAGACCTTAGCTATTAGGCCAGAGTAAGAGTTAAGACCTTAGCTATTAGGCCAGAGTAGGAGTTAAGACCTTAGCTATTAGGCCAGAGTACGAGTCTAAGACCTTAGCTATTAGGCCAGAGTAAGAGTTAAGACCTTAACCAGTAGGCCAGAGTAAGAGTTAAGACCTTAGCTATAATGCCAGAGTAAGAGTTAAGACCTTAGCTATTAGGCCAGAGTAAGAGTTAAGACCTTAGCTATTAGGCCAGAGTAAGAGTTAAGAC
The DNA here is from genome assembly GCF_964204655.1 of Triturus cristatus. Taxonomy (NCBI): domain Eukaryota; kingdom Metazoa; phylum Chordata; class Amphibia; order Caudata; family Salamandridae; genus Triturus; species Triturus cristatus. The sequence continues at coordinate 193,816 of NW_028188346.1, forward strand.
CTTAGCTATTAGGCCAGAGTTAGAGTTAAGACCTTAAGCAGTAGGCCAGAGTAAGAGTTAAGACCTTAACCAGTAGGCCAGAGTAAGAGTTAAGACCTTAACCAGTAGGCCAGAGTACGAGTCTAAGACCTTATCTATTAGGCCAGAGTAAGAGTTAAGACCTTAGCTATTAGGCGAGAGCAAGAGTTAAGACCTTAACCATTAGGCCAGAGTACAAGTCTAAGACCTTAGCTATTAGGCCAGAGTAAGAGTTAAGACCTTAACCTGTAGGCCATAGTACGAGTCTAAGACCTTAGCTATTAGGCCAGAGTAAGAGTTAAGACCTTAACCTGTAGGCCAGAGTAAGAGTTAAGACCTTAACCAGTAGGCCAGAGTATGAGTCTAAGACCTTTTCTATTAGGCCAGAGTAAGAGTTAAGACCTTAGCTATTAGGCCAGAGTAAGAGTTAAGACCTTAACCAGTAGGCCAGAGTAAGAGTTAAGACCTTAACCAGTAGGCCATAGTACGAGTCTAAGACCTTAGCTATTAGGCCAGAGTTAGAGTTAAGACCTTAACCAGTAGGCCAGAGTACGAGTCTAAGACCTTAGCTATTAGGCCAGAGTAAGAGTTAAGACCTTAGCTATTAGGCCAGAGTAAGAGTTAAGACCTTAACCAGTAGGCCAGAGTAAGAGTTAAGACCTTAACCAGTAGGCCAGAGTAAGAGTTAAGACCTTAGCTATTAGGCCAGAGTAAGAGTTAAGACCTTAACCAGTAGGCCAGAGTAAGAGTTAAGACCTTAGCTATCAGGCCAGAGTAAGAGTTAATCCCTTAACCAGTAGGCCAGAGTAATAGTTAAGACCTTAACCAGTAGGCCAGAGTAAGAGTCTAGAACCTTAGCAATTGGGCCAGAGTAAGAGTTAGGACCTTAACCAGTAGGCCAGAGCAAGAGTTAAGACCTTAACCTGTAGGCCATAGTACGAGTCTAAGACATTAGCTATTAGGCCAGAGTAAGAGTTAAGACCTTAACCATTAGGCCAGAGTAAGAATTAAGACCTTAACCAGTAGGCCAGAGTACGAGTCTAAGACCTTAGCTATTAGGCCAGAGTAAGAGTTAAGACCTTAGCTATTAGGCCAGAGTAAGAGTTAAGACCTTAACCAGTAGGCCAGAGTAAGAGTTAAGACCTTAACCAGTAGGCCATAGTACGAGTCTAAGACCTTAGCTATTGGGCCAGAGTAAGAGTTAAGACCTTAACCAGTAGGCCAGAGTACGAGTCTAAGATCTTAGCTATTAGGCCAGAGTAAGAGTCTAAGACCTTAGCTATTAGGCCAGAGTAAGAGTTAAGACCTTAGCTATTAGGCCAGAGTAAGAGTTAAGACCTTAACCAGGAGGCCAGAGTAAGAGTTAAGACCTTAACCAGTAGGCCAGAGTAAGAGTTAAGACCTTAACCTGTAGGCCATAGTACGAGTCTAAGACCTTAGCTATTAGGCCAGAGTAAGAGTTAAGACCTTAACCAGTAGGCCAGAGTAAGAGTTAAGACCTTAACCTGTAGGCCAGAGTACGAGTTAAGACCTTAACCTGTAGGCCAGAGTACGAGTTAAGACCTTAACCAGTAGGCCAGAGTATGAGTCTAAAACCTTAGCTATTAGTCCAGAGTAAGAGTTAAGACCTTAACCATTAGGCCAGAGTACGAGTCTAAGACCTTAGCTATTAGGCCAGAGTAGGAGTTAAGACCTTAGCTATTAGGCCAGAGTAAGAGTTAAGACCTTAGCTATTAGACCAGAGCAAGAGTTAAGACCTTAACCTGTAGGCCATAGTACGAGTCTAAGACCTTAGCTATTAGGCCAGAGTAAGAGTTAAGACCTTAGCTATTAGGCCAGAGTACGAGTCTAAGACCTTAGCTATTAGGCCAGAGTAAGAGTTAAGACCTTAACCAGTAGGCCAGAGTAAGAGTTAAGACCTTAGCTATAATGCCAGAGTAAGAGTTAAGACCTTAGCTATTAGGCCAGAGTAAGAGTTAAGACCTTAGCTATTAGGCCAGAGTTAGAGATAAGACCTTAAGCAGTAGGCCAGAGTAAGAGTTAAGACCTTAACCAGTAGGCCAGAGTAAGAGTTAAGACCTTAACCTGTAGGCCTGAGTACGAGTTAAGACCTTAACCAGTAGGCCAGAGTACGAGTCTAAAACCTTAGCTATTAGTCCAGAGTAAGAGATAAGACCTTAACCATTAGGCCAGAGTACGAGTCTAAGACCTTAGCTATTAGGCCAGAGTAGGAGTTAAGACCTTAGCTATTAGGCCAGAGTAAGAGTTAAGACCTTAGCTATTAGACCAGAGCAAGAGTTAAGACCTTAACCTGTAGGCCATAGTACGAGTCTAAGACCTTAGCTATTAGGCCAGAGTACGAGTCTAAGACCTTAGCTATTAGGCCAGAGTAAGAGTTAAGACCTTAACCAGTAGGCCAGAGTAAGAGTTAAGACCTTAGCTATAATGCCAGAGTAAGAGTTAAGACCTTAGCTATTAGGCCAGAGTAAGAGTTAAGACCTTAGCTATTAGGCCAGAGTTAGAGTTAAGACCTTAAGCAGTAGGCCAGAGTAAGAGTTAAGACCTTAACCAGTAGGCCAGAGTAAGAGTTAAGACCTTAACCAGTAGGCCAGAGTACAAGTCTAAGACCTTAGCTATTAGGCCAGAGTAAGAGTTAAGACCTTAACCAGTAGGCCAGAGTACAAGTCTAAGACCTTAGCTATTAGGCCAGAGTAAGAGTTAAGACCTTAACCAGTAGGCCAGAGTAAGAGTTAAGACCTTAACCATTAGGCCAGAGTACGAGTCTAAGACCTTAACCATTAGGCCAGAGTACGAGTTAAGACCTTATCTATTAGGCACGAGTAAGAGTTAAGACCTTAACCAGTGGGCCAGAGTACGAGTCTAAGACCTTAGCTATTAGGCCAGAGTAAGAGTTAAGACCTTAGCTATTAGGCCAGAGTAAGAGTTAAGACCTTAACCCGAAGGCCAGAGTAAGAGTTAAGACCTTAACCAGTAGGCCAGAGTAAGAGTTAAGACCTTAGTTATTAGGCCAGAGTAAGAGTTAAGACCTTAGCTATTAGGCCATAGTACGAGTCTAAGACCTTAGCTATTAGGCCAGTGTAAGAGTTAAGACCTTAGTTATTAGGCCAGAGTAAGAGTTAAGACCTTAGCTATTAGGCCAGAGTAAGAGTTAAGACCTTAACCAGTAGGCCAGAGTAAGAGTTAAGACTTTAACCTGTAGGCCATAGTACGAGTCTAAGACCTTAGCTATTAGGCAAGAGTAAGTGTTAAGACCTTAACCAGTAGGCCAGAGTAAGAGTTTAGACCTTAACCAGTAGGCCAGAGTTAGGGTTAAGACCTTAACAAGTAGGCCACAGTACGAGTCTAAGACCTTAGCTATTAGGCCAGAGTAAGAGTTAAGACCTTAGCTATTAGGCCAGAGTAAGAGTTAAGACCTTACCCATTAGGCCAGAGTAAGAGTTAAGACCTTAACCAGTAGGCCAGAGTTCAAGTCTAAGACCTTAGCTATTAGGCCAGAGTAAGAGTTAAGACCTTAACCTGTAGGCCATAGTACGAGTCTAAGACCTTAGCTATTAGGACAGAGTAAGAGTTAAGACCTTAGCTATTAGGCCAGAGTAAGAGTTAAGACCTTAACCAGTAGGCCAGAGTAAGAGTTAAGACCTTAACCAGTAGGCCATAGTACGAGTCTAAGACCTTAGCTATTAGGCCAGAGTAAGAGTTAAGACCTTAACCAGTAGGCCAGAGTACGAGTCTAAGACCTTAGCTATTAGGCCAGAGTAAGAGTCTAAGACCTTAGCTATTAGGCCAGAGTAAGAGTTAAGACCTTAGCTATTAGGCCAGAGTAAGAGTTAAGACCTTAACCTGTAGGCCATAGTACGAGTCTAAGACCTTAGCTATTAGGACAGAGTAAGAGTTAAGACCTGAACCAGTAGGCCAGAGTAAGAGTTAAGACCTTAGTTATTAGGCCAGAGTAAGAGTTAAGACCTTAGCTATTAGGCCATAGTACGAGTCTAAGACCTTAGCTATTAGGCCAGTGTAAGAGTTAAGACCTTAGTTATTAGGCCAGAGTAAGAGTTAAGACCTTAGCTATTAGGTCAGAGTAAGAGTTAAGACCTTAACCAGTAGGCCAGAGTAAGAGTTAAGACTTTAACCTGTAGGCCATAGTACGAGTCTAAGACCTTAGCTATTAGGCCAGAGTAAGTGTTAAGACATTAACCAGTAGGCCAGAGTAAGAGTTAAGACCTTAACCAGTAGGCCAGAGTTAGAGTTAAGACCTTAACAAGTAGGCCACAGTACGAGTCTAAGACCTTAGCTATTAGGCCAGAGTAAGAGTTAAGACCTTAACCTGTAGGCCATAGTACGAGTCTAAGACCTTAGCTATTAGGCCAGAGTAAGAGTTAAGACCTTAACCAGTAGGCCAGAGTTCAAGTCTAAGACCTTAGCTATTAGGCCAGAGTAAGAGTTAAGACCTTAACCTGTAGGCCATAGTACGAGTCGAAGACCTTAGCTATTAGGACAGAGTAAGAGTTAAGACCTTAGCTATTAGGCCAGAGTAAGAGTTAAGACCTTAACCAGTAGGCCAGAGTAAGAGTTAAGACCTTAACCAGTAGGCCATAGTACGAGTCTAAGACCTTAGCTATTAGGCCTGAGTAAGAGTTAAGACCTTAACCAGTAGGCCAGAGTACGAGTCTAAGACCTTAGCTATTAGGCCAGAGTAAGAGTCTAAGACCTTAGCTATTAGGCCAGAGTAAGAGTTAAGACCTTAGCTATTAGGCCAGAGTAAGAGTTAAGACCTTAACCAGTAGGCCAGAGTACGAGTCTAAGACCTTAGCTATTAGGCCAGAGTAAGAGTTAAGATCTTAGCTATTAGGCCAGAGTAAGAGTTAAGACCTTAGCTATTAGGCCAGAGTAAGAGTTAAGACCTTAGCTATTAGGCCATAGAAAGAGTTAAGACCTTAGCTATTAGGCCAGAGTAGGAGTCTAAGACCTTAACCAGTAGGCCAGAGAAAGAGTTAAGACCTTATCTATGAGGCCAGAGTAAGAGTTAATCCCTTAACCAGTAGGCCAGAGTAATAGTTAACACCTTAACCAGTAGGCCAGAGTAAGAGTCTAAGACCTTAGCAATTGGGACAGAGTAAGAGTTAAGACCTTAACCAGTAGGCCAGAGCAAGAGTTAAGACCTTAACCTGTAGGCCATAGTACGAGTCTAAGTCCTTAGCTATTAGGCCAGAGTAAGAGTTAAGACCTTAACCATTAGGCCAGAGTAAGAGTTAAGACCTTAACCAGTAGGCCAGAGTACAAGTCTAAGACCTTAGCTATTAGGCCAGAGTAAGAGTTAAGACCTTAGCTATTAGGCCAGAGTAAGAGTTAAGACCTTAACCAGTGGGCCAGAGTAAGAGTTATGACCTTAACCAGTAGGCCAGAGTTCGAGTCTAAGACCTTAGCTATTAGGCCAGAGTAAGAGTTAAGACCTTAACCAGTAGGCCAGAGTACGAGTCTAAGATCTAAGCTATTAGGCCAGAGTAAGAGTCTAAGACCTTAGCTATTAGGCCAGAGTAAGAGTTAAGACCTTAGCTATTAGGCCAGAGTAAGTGTTAAGACCTTAACCAGTAGGCCAGAGTAAGAGTTAAGACCTTAACCAGTAGGCCAGAGTAAGAGTTAAGACCTTAACCTGTAGGCCATAGTACGAGTCTAAGACCTTAGCTATTAGGCCAGAGTAAGAGTTAAGACCTTAACCAGTAGGCCAGAGTAAGAGTTAAGACCTTAACCTGTAGGCCAGAGTACGAGTTAAGACCTTAACCAGTAGGCCAGAGTACGAGTCTAAAACCTTAGCTATTAGTCCAGAGTAAGAGTTAAGACCTTAACCATTAGGCCAGAGTAGGAGTCTAAGACCTTAGCTATTAGGCCAGAGTAGGAGTTAAGACCTTAGCTATTAGGCCAGAGTAAGAGTTAAGACCTTAGCTATTAGGCCAGAGTACGAGTCTAAGACCTTAGCTATTAGGCCAGAGTAAGAGTTAAGACCTTAACCTGTAGGCCAGAGTAAGAGTTAAGACCTTAGCTATAATGCCAGAGTAAGAGTTAAGACCTTAGCTATTAGGCCAGAGTAAGAGTTAAGACCTTAGCTATTATGCCAGAGTTAGAGATAAGACCTTAAGCAGTAGGCCAGAGTACAAGTCTAAGACCTTAGCTATTAGGCCAGAGTAAGAGTTAAGACCTTAACCAGTAGGCCAGAGTACAAGTCTAAGACCTTAGCTATTAGGCCAGAGTAAGAGTTAAGACCTTAACCAGTAGGCCAGAGTAAGAGTTAAGACCTTAACCATTAGGCCAGAGTACGAGTCTAAGACCTTAACCATTAGGCCAGAGTACGAGTTAAGACCTTATCTATTAGGCACGAGTAAGAGTTAAGACCTTAACCAGTGGGCCAGAGTACGAGTCTAAGACCTTAGCTATTAGGCCAGAGTAAGAGTTAAGACCTTAGCTATTAGGCCAGAGTAAGAGTTAAGACCTTAACCAGAAGGCCAGAGTAAGAGTTAAGACCTTAACCAGTAGGCCAGAGTAAGAGTTAAGACCTTAGTTATTAGGCCAGAGTAAGAGTTAAGACCTTAGCTATTAGGCCATAGTACGAGTCTAAGACCTTAGCTATTAGGCCAGTGTAAGAGTTAAGACCTTAGTTATTAGGCCAGAGTAAGAGTTAAGACCTTAGCTATTAGGCCAGAGTAAGAGTTAAGACCTTAACCAGTAGGCCAGAGTAAGAGTTAAGACTTTAACCTGTAGGCCATAGTACGAGTCTAAGACCTTAGCTATTAGGCAAGAGTAAGTGTTAAGACCTTAACCAGTAGGCCAGAGTAAGAGTTTAGACCTTAACCAGTAGGCCAGAGTTAGGGTTAAGACCTTAACAAGTAGGCCACAGTACGAGTCTAAGACCTTAGCTATTAGGCCAGAGTAAGAGTTAAGACCTTAGCTATTAGGCCAGAGTAAGAGTTAAGACCTTACCCATTAGGCCAGAGTAAGAGTTAAGACCTTAACCAGTAGGCCAGAGTTCAAGTCTAAGACCTTAGCTATTAGGCCAGAGTAAGAGTTAAGACCTTAACCTGTAGGCCATAGTACGAGTCTAAGACCTTAGCTATTAGGACAGAGTAAGAGTTAAGACCTTAGCTATTAGGCCAGAGTAAGAGTTAAGACCTTAACCAGTAGGCCAGAGTAAGAGTTAAGACCTTAACCAGTAGGCCATAGTACGAGTCTAAGACCTTAGCTATTAGGCCAGAGTAAGAGTTAAGACCTTAACCAGTAGGCCAGAGTACGAGTCTAAGACCTTAGCTATTAGGCCAGAGTAAGAGTCTAAGACCTTAGCTATTAGGCCAGAGTAAGAGTTAAGACCTTAGCTATTAGGCCAGAGTACGAGTCTAATACCTTAGCTATTAGGCCAGAGTAAGAGTTAAGACCTTAACCAGTAGGCCAGAGTAAGAGTTAAGACCTTAGCTATAATGCCAGAGTAAGAGTTAAGACCTTAGCTATTAGGCCAGAGTAAGAGTTAAGACCTTAGCTATTAGGCCAGAGTTAGAGTTAAGACCTTAAGCAGTAGGCCAGAGTAAGAGTTAAGACCTTAACCAGTAGGCCAGAGTAAGAGTTAAGACCTTAACCAGTAGGCCAGAGTACAAGTCTAAGACCTTAGCTATTAGGCCAGAGTAAGAGTTAAGACCTTAACCAGTAGGCCAGAGTACAAGTCTAAGACCTTAGCTATTAGGCCAGAGTAAGAGTTAAGACCTTAACCAGTAGGCCAGAGTAAGAGTTAAGACCTTAACCATTAGGCCAGAGTACGAGTCTAAGACCTTAACCATTAGGCCAGAGTACGAGTTAAGACCTTATCTATTAGGCACGAGTAAGAGTTAAGACCTTAACCAGTGGGCCAGAGTACGAGTCTAAGACCTTAGCTATTAGGCCAGAGTAAGAGTTAAGACCTTAGCTATTAGGCCAGAGTAAGAGTTAAGACCTTAACCAGAAGGCCAGAGTAAGAGTTAAGACCTTAACCAGTAGGCCAGAGTAAGAGTTAAGACCTTAGTTATTAGGCCAGAGTAAGAGTTAAGACCTTAGCTATTAGGCCATAGTACGAGTCTAAGACCTTAGCTATTAGGCCAGTGTAAGAGTTAAGACCTTAGCTATTAGGCCAGAGTAAGAGTTAAGACCTTAACCAGTAGGCCAGAGTAAGAGTTAAGACTTTAACCTGTAGGCCATAGTACGAGTCTAAGACCTTAGCTATTAGGCAAGAGTAAGTGTTAAGACCTTAACCAGTAGGCCAGAGTAAGAGTTTAGACCTTAACCAGTAGGCCAGAGTTAGGGTTAAGACCTTAACAAGTAGGCCACAGTACGAGTCTAAGACCTTAGCTATTAGGCCAGAGTAAGAGTTAAGACCTTAGCTATTAGGCCAGAGTAAGAGTTAAGACCTTACCCATTAGGCCAGAGTAAGAGTTAAGACCTTAACCAGTAGGCCAGAGTTCAAGTCTAAGACCTTAGCTATTAGGCCAGAGTAAGAGTTAAGACCTTAACCTGTAGGCCATAGTACGAGTCTAAGACCTTAGCTATTAGGACAGAGTAAGAGTTAAGACCTTAGCTATTAGGCCAGAGTAAGAGTTAAGACCTTAACCAGTAGGCCAGAGTAAGAGTTAAGACCTTAACCAGTAGGCCATAGTACGAGTCTAAGACCTTAGCTATTAGGCCAGAGTAAGAGTTAAGACCTTAACCAGTAGGCCAGAGTACGAGTCTAAGACCTTAGCTATTAGGCCAGAGTAAGAGTCTAAGACCTTAGCTATTAGGCCAGAGTAAGAGTTAAGACCTTAGCTATTAGGCCAGAGTACGAGTCTAAGACCTTAGCTATTAGGCCAGAGTAAGAGTTAAGACCTTAACCAGTAGGCCAGAGTAAGAGTTAAGACCTTAGCTATAATGCCAGAGTAAGAGTTAAGACCTTAGCTATTAGGCCAGAGTAAGAGTTAAGACCTTAGCTATTAGGCCAGAGTTAGAGTTAAGACCTTAAGCAGTAGGCCAGAGTAAGAGTTAAGACCTTAACCAGTAGGCCAGAGTAAGAGTTAAGACCTTAACCAGTAGGCCAGAGTACAAGTCTAAGACCTTAGCTATTAGGCCAGAGTAAGAGTTAAGACCTTAACCAGTAGGCCAGAGTACAAGTCTAAGACCTTAGCTATTAGGCCAGAGTAAGAGTTAAGACCTTAACCAGTAGGCCAGAGTAAGAGTTAAGACCTTAACCATTAGGCCAGAGTACGAGTCTAAGACCTTAACCATTAGGCCAGAGTACGAGTTAAGACCTTATCTATTAGGCACGAGTAAGAGTTAAGACCTTAACCAGTGGGCCAGAGTACGAGTCTAAGACCTTAGCTATTAGGCCAGAGTAAGAGTTAAGACCTTAGCTATTAGGCCAGAGTAAGAGTTAAGACCTTAACCAGAAGGCCAGAGTAAGAGTTAAGACCTTAACCAGTAGGCCAGAGTAAGAGTTAAGACCTTAGTTATTAGGCCAGAGTAAGAGTTAAGACCTTAGCTATTAGGCCATAGTACGAGTCTAAGACCTTAGCTATTAGGCCAGTGTAAGAGTTAAGACCTTAGTTATTAGGCCAGAGTAAGAGTTAAGACCTTAGCTATTAGGCCAGAGTAAGAGTTAAGACCTTAACCAGTAGGCCAGAGTAAGAGTTAAGACTTTAACCTGTAGGCCATAGTACGAGTCTAAGACCTTAGCTATTAGGCAAGAGTAAGTGTTAAGACCTTAACCAGTAGGCCAGAGTAAGAGTTTAGACCTTAACCAGTAGGCCAGAGTTAGGGTTAAGACCTTAACAAGTAGGCCACAGTACGAGTCTAAGACCTTAGCTATTAGGCCAGAGTAAGAGTTAAGACCTTAGCTATTAGGCCAGAGTAAGAGTTAAGACCTTACCCATTAGGCCAGAGTAAGAGTTAAGACCTTAACCAGTAGGCCAGAGTTCAAGTCTAAGACCTTAGCTATTAGGCCAGAGTAAGAGTTAAGACCTTAACCTGTAGGCCATAGTACGAGTCTAAGACTTTAGCTATTAGGACAGAGTAAGAGTTAAGACCTTAGCTATTAGGCCAGAGTAAGAGTTAAGACCTTAACCAGTAGGCCAGAGTAAGAGTTAAGACCTTAACCAGTAGGCCATAGTACGAGTCTAAGACCTTAGCTATTAGGCCAGAGTAAGCGTTAAGACCTTAACCAGTAGGCCAGAGTACGAGTCTAAGACCTTAGCTATTAGGCCAGAGTAAGAGTCTAAGACCTTAGCTATTAGGCCAGAGTAAGAGTTAAGACCTTAACCTGTAGGCCATAGTACGAGTCTAAGACCTTAGCTATTAGGACAGAGTAAGAGTTAAGACCTGAACCAGTAGGCCAGAGTAAGAGTTAAGACCTTAGTTATTAGGCCAGAGTAAGAGTTAAGACCTTAGCTATTAGGCCATAGTACGAGTCTAAGACCTTAGCTATTAGGCCAGTGTAAGAGTTAAGACCTTAGTTATTAGGCCAGAGTAAGAGTTAAGACCTTAGCTATTAGGTCAGAGTAAGAGTTAAGACCTTAACCAGTAGGCCAGAGTAAGAGTTATGACTTTAACCTGTAGGCCATAGTACGAGTCTAAGACCTTAGCTATTAGGCCAGAGTAAGTGTTAAGACATTAACCAGTAGGCCAGAGTAAGAGTTAAGACCTTAACCAGTAGGCCAGAGTTAGAGTTAAGACCTTAACAAGTAGGCCACAGTACGAGTCTAAGACCTTAGCTATTAGGCCAGAGTAAGAGTTAAGACCTTAACCTGTAGGCCATAGTACGAGTCTAAGACCTTGGCTATTAGGCCAGAGTAAGAGTTAAGACCTTAACCAGTAGGCCAGAGTTCAAGTCTGAGACCTTAGCTATTAGGCCAGAGTAAGAGTTAAGACCTTAACCTGTAGGCCATAGTACGAGTCTAAGACCTTAGCTATTAGGACAGAGTAAGAGTTAAGACCTTAGCTATTAGGCCAGAGTAAGAGTTAAGACCTTAACCAGTAGGCCAGAGTAAGAGTTAAGACCTTAACCAGTAGGCCATAGTACGAGTCTAAGACCTTAGCTATTAGGCCTGAGTAAGAGTTAAGACCTTAACCAGTAGGCCAGAGTACGAGTCTAAGACCTTAGCTATTAGGCCAGAGTAAGAGTCTAAGACCTTAGCTATTAGGCCAGAGTAAGAGTTAAGACCTTAGCTATTAGGCCAGAGTAAGAGTTAAGACCTTAACCAGTAGGCCAGAGTACGAGTCTAAGACCTTAGCTATTAGGCCAGAGTAAGAGTTAAGATCTTAGCTATTAGGCCAGAGTAAGAGTTAAGACCTTAGCTATTAGGCCAGAGTAAGAGTTAAGACCTTAGCTATTAGGCCATAGAAAGAGTTAAGACCTTAGCTATTAGGCCAGAGTAGGAGTCTAAGACCTTAACCAGTAGGCCAGAGAAAGAGTTAAGACCTTATCTATGAGGCCAGAGTAAGAGTTAATCCCTTAACCAGTAGGCCAGAGTAATAGTTAACACCTTAACCAGTAGGCCAGAGTAAGAGTCTAAGACCTTAGCAATTGGGCCAGAGTAAGAGTTAAGACCTTAACCAGTAGGCCAGAGCAAGAGTTAAGACCTTAACCTGTAGGCCATAGTACGAGTCTAAGTCCTTAGCTATTAGGCCAGAGTAAGAGTTATGACCTTAACCATTAGGCCAGAGTAAGAGTTAAGACCTTAACCAGTAGGCCAGAGTACAAGTCTAAGACCTTAGCTATTAGGCCAGAGTAAGAGTTAAGACCTTAGCTATTAGGCCAGAGTAAGAGTTAAGACCTTAACCAGTGGGCCAGAGTAAGAGTTATGACCTTAACCAGTAGGCCAGAGTTCGAGTCTAAGACCTTAGCTATTAGGGCCAGAGTAAGAGTTAAGACCTTAACCAGTAGGCCAGAGTACGAGTCTAAGATCTAAGCTATTAGGCCAGAGTAAGAGTCTAAGACCTTAGCTATTAGGCCAGAGTAAGAGTTAAGACCTTAGCTATTAGGCCAGAGTAAGAGTTAAGACCTTAACCAGTAGGCCAGAGTAAGAGTTAAGACCTTAACCAGTAGGCCAGAGTAAGAGTTAAGACCTTAACCTGTAGGCCATAGTACGAGTCTAAGACCTTAGCTATTAGGCCAGAGTAAGAGTTAAGACCTTAACCAGTAGGCCAGAGTAAGAGTTAAGACATTAACCTGTAGGCCAGAGTACGAGTTAAGACCTTAACCAGTAGGCCAGAGTACGAGTCTAAAACCTTAGCTATTAGTCCAGAGTAAGAGTTAAGACCTTAACCATTAGGCCAGAGTACGAGTCTAAGACCTTAGCTATTAGGCCAGAGTAGGAGTTAAGACCTTAGCTATTAGGCCAGAGTAAGAGTTAAGACCTTAGCTATTAGGCCAGAGCAAGAGTTAAGACCTTAACCTGTAGGCCATAGTACGAGTCTAAGACCTTAGCTATTAGGCCAGAGTAAGAGTTAAGACCTTAGCTATTAGGCCAGAGTAAGAGTTAAGACCTTAGCTATTAGGCCAGAGTACGAGTCTAAGACCTTAGCTATTAGGCCAGAGTAAAAGTTAAGACCCTAACCAGTAGGCCAGAGTAAGAGTTAAGACCTTAGCTATAATGCCAGAGTAAGAGTTAAGACCTTAGCTATTAGGCCAGAGTAAGAGTTAAGACCTTAGCTATTAGGCCAGAGTAAGAGTTAAGACCTTAGCTATTAGGCCAGAGTAAGAGTTAAGACCTTAAGCAGTAGGCCAGAGTAAGAGTTAAGACCTTAACCAGTAGGCCAGAGTACGAGTCTAAGACCTTAGCTATTAGGCCAGAGTAAGAGTTAAGACCTTAGCTATTAGGCCAGAGCAAGAGTTAAGACCTTAACCATTAGGCCAGAGTACAAGTCTAAGACCTTAGCTATTAGGCCAGAGTAAGAGTTAAGACCTTAACCAGTAGGCCAGAGTACGAGTCTAAGACCTTAGCTATTAGGCCAGAGTAAGAGTTAAGACCTTAGCTATTAGGCCAGAGCAAGAGTTAAGACCTTAACCATTAGGCCAGAGTACAAGTCTAAGACCTTAGCTATTAGGCCAGAGTAAGAGTTAAGACCTTAACCAGTAGGCCAGAGTAAGAGTTAAGACCTTAACCAGTAGGCCATAGTACGAGTCTAAGACCTTAGCTATTAGGCCAGAGTAAGAGTCTAAGACCTTAGCTATTAGGCCAGAGTAAGAGTTAAGACCTTAGCTATTAGGCCAGAGTAAGAGTTAAGACCTTAGCTATTAGGCCAGAGTAAGAGTTAAGATCTTAACTATTAGGCCAGAGTAAGAGTTAAGACCTTAGCTATTAGGCCAGAGTAAGAGTTAAGACCTTAGCTATTAGGCCAGAGAAAGAGTTAAGACCTTAGCTATTAGGCCAGAGTAGGAGTCTAAGACCTTAACCAGTAGGCCAGAGTAATAGTTAACACCTTAACCAGTAGGCCAGAGTAAGAGTCTAAGACCTTAGCAATTGGGCCAGAGTAAGAGTTAAGACCTTAACCAGTAGGCCAGAGCAAGAGTTAAGACCTTAACCTGTAGGCCATAGTACGAGTCTAAGTCCTTAGCTATTAGGCCAGAGTAAGAGTTAAGACCTTAACCATTAGGCCAGAGTAAGAGTTAAGACCTTAACCAGTAGGCCAGAGTACAAGTCTAAGACCTTAGCTATTAGGCCAGAGTAAGAGTTAAGACCTTAGCTATTAGGCCAGAGTAAGAGTTAAGACCTTAACCAGTGGGCCAGAGTAAGAGTTAAGACCTTAACCAGTAGGCCATTGTACGAGTCTAAGACCTTAGCTATTAGGCCAGAGTAAGAGTTAAGACCTTAACCAGTAGGCCAGAGTACGAGTCTAAGATCTTAGCTATTAGGCCAGAGTAAGAGTGTAAGACCTTAGCTATTAGGCCAGAGTAAGAGTTAAGACCTTAGCTATTAGGCCTGAGTAAGAGTTAAGACCTTAACCAGTACGCCAGAGTAAGAGTTAAGACCTTAACCAGTAGGCCAGAGTAAGAGTTAAGACCTTAACCTGTAGGCCATAGTACGAGTCTAAGACCTTAGCTATTAGGCCAGAGTAAGAGTTAAGACCTTAACCAGTAGGCCAGAGTAAGAGTTAAGACCTTAACCTGTAGGCCAGAGTACGAGTTAAGACCTTAACCAGTAGGCCAGAGTACGAGTCTAAAACCTTAGCTATTAGTCCAGAGTAAGAGTTAAGACCTTAACCATTAGGCCAGAGTACGAGTCTAAGACCTTAGCTATTAGGCCAGAGTAGGAGTTAAGACCTTAGCTATTAGGCCAGAGTAAGAGTTAAGACCTTAGCTATTAGACCAGAGCAAGAGTTAAGACCTTAACCTGTAGGCCATAGTACGAGTCTAAGACCTTAGCTATTAGGCCAGAGTAAGAGTTAAGACCTTAGCTATTAGGCCAGAGTACGAGTCTAAGACCTTAGCTATTAGGCCAGAGTAAGAGTTAAGACCTTAACCAGTAGGCCAGAGTAAGAGTTAAGACCTTAGCTATAATGCCAGAGTAAGAGTTAAGACCTTAGCTATTAGGCCAGAGTAAGAGTTAAGACCTTAGCTATTAGGCCAGAGTTAGAGATAAGACCTTAAGCAGTAGGCCAGAGTAAGAGTTAAGACCTTAACCAGTAGGCCAGAGTAAGAGTTAAGACCTTAACCTGTAGGCCTGAGTACGAGTTAAGACCTTAACCAGTAGGCCAGAGTACGAGTCTAAAACCTTAGCTATTAGTCCAGAGTAAGAGATAAGACCTTAACCATTAGGCCAGAGTACGAGTCTAAGACCTTAGCTATTAGGCCAGAGTAGGAGTTAAGACCTTAGCTATTAGGCCAGAGTAAGAGTTAAGACCTTAGCTATTAGACCAGAGCAAGAGTTAAGACCTTAACCTGTAGGCCATAGTACGAGTCTAAGACCTTAGCTATTAGGCCAGAGTAAGAGTTAAGACCTTAGCTATTAGGCCAGAGTACGAGTCTAAGACCTTAGCTATTAGGCCAGAGTAAGAGTTAAGACCTTAACCAGTAGGCCAGAGTAAGAGTTAAGACCTTAGCTATAATGCCAGAGTAAGAGTTAAGACCTTAGCTATTAGGCCAGAGTAAGAGTTAAGACCTTAGCTATTAGGCCAGAGTTAGAGTTAAGACCTTAGCTATTAGGCCAGAGTTAGAGTTAAGACCTTAAGCAGTAGGCCAGAGTAAGAGTTAAGACCTTAACCAGTAGGCCAGAGTAAGAGTTAAGACCTTAACCAGTAGGCCAGAGTACAAGTCTAAGACCTTAGCTATTAGGCCAGAGTAAGAGTTAAGACCTTAACCATTAGGCCAGAGTACGAGTCTAAGACCTTAACCGTTAGGCCAGAGTACGAGTTAAGACCTTAGCTATTAGGCACGAGTAAGAGTTAAGACCTTAACCAGTGGGCCAGAGTACGAGTCTAAGACCTTAGCTATTAGGCCAGAGTAAGAGTTAAGACCTTAGCTATTAGGCCAGAGTAAGAGTTAAGACCTTAACCAGAAGGCCAGAGTAAGAGTTAAGACCTTAACCAGTAGGCCAGAGTAAGAGTTAAGACCTTAGTTATTAGGCCAGAGTAAGAGTTAAGACCTTAGCTATTAGGCCATAGTACGTGTCTAAGACCTTAGCTATTAGGCCAGTGTAAGAGTTAAGACCTTAGTTATTAGGCCAGAGTAAGAGTTAAGACCTTAGCTATTAGGCCAGAGTAAGAGTTAAGACCTTAACCAGTAGGCCAGAGTAAGAGTTAAGACTTTAACCTGTAGGCCATAGTACGAGTCTAAGACCTTAGCTATTAGGCAAGAGTAAGTGTTAAGACCTTAACCAGTAGGCCAGAGTAAGAGTTAAGACCTTAACCAGTAGGCCAGAGTTAGGGTTAAGACCTTAACAAGTAGGCCACAGTACAAGTCTAAGACCTTAGCTATTAGGCCAGAGTAAGAGTTAAGACCTTAGCTATTAGGCCAGAGTAAGAGTTAAGACCTTACCCATTAGGCCAGAGTAAGAGTTAAGACCTTAACCAGTAGGCCAGAGTTCAAGTCTAAGACCTTAGCTATTAGGCCAGAGTAAGAGTTAAGACCTTAACCTGTAGGCCATAGTACGAGTCTAAGACCTTAGCTATTAGGACAGAGTAAGAGTTAAGACCTTAGCTATTAGGCCAGAGTAAGAGTTAAGACCTTAACCAGTAGGCCAGAGTAAGAGTTAAGACCTTAACCAGTAGGCCATAGTACGAGTCTAAGACCTTAGCTATTAGGCCAGAGTAAGAGTTAAGACCTTAACCAGTAGGCCAGAGTACGAGTCTAAGACCTTAGCTATTAGGCCAGAGTAAGAGTCTAAGACCTTAGCTATTAGGCCAGAGTAAGAGTTAAGACCTTAGCTATTAGGCCAGAGTAAGAGTTAAGACCTTAACCTGTAGGCCATAGTACGAGTCTAAGACCTTAGCTATTAGGACAGAGTAAGAGTTAAGACCTGAACCAGTAGGCCAGAGTAAGAGTTAAGACCTTAGTTATTAGGCCAGAGTAAGAGATAAGACCTTAGCTATTAGGCCATAGTACGAGTCTAAGACCTTAGCTATTAGGCCAGTGTAAGAGTTAAGACCTTAGTTATTAGGCCAGAGTAAGAGTTAAGACCTTAGCTATTAGGTCAGAGTAAGAGTTAAGACCTTAACCAGTAGGCCAGAGTAAGAGTTAAGACTTTAACCTGTAGGCCATAGTACGAGTCTAAGACCTTAGCTATTAGGCCAGAGTAAGTGTTAAGACATTAACCAGTAGGCCAGAGTAAGAGTTAAGACCTTAACCAGTAGGCTAGAGTTAGAGTTAAGACCTTAACAAGTAGGCCACAGTACGAGTCTAAGACCTTAGCTATTAGGCCAGAGTAAGAGTTAAGACCTTAACCTGTAGGCCATAGTACGAGTCTAAGACCTTAGCTATTAGGCCAGAGTAAGAGTTAAGACCTTAACCAGTAGGCCAGAGTTCAAGTCTAAGACCTTAGCTATTAGGCCAGAGTAAGAGTTAAGACCTTAACCTGTAGGCCATAGTACGAGTCTAAGACCTTAGCTATTAGGACAGAGTAAGAGTTAAGACCTTAGCTATTAGGCCAGAGTAAGAGTTAAGACCTTAACCAGTAGGCCAGAGTAAGAGTTAAGACCTTAACCAGTAGGCCATAGTACGAGTCTAAGACCTTAGCTATTAGGCCAGAGTAAGAGTTAAGACCTTAACCAGTAGGCCAGAGTACGAGTCTAAGACCTTAGCTATTAGGCCAGAGTAAGAGTCTAAGACCTTAACTATTAGGCCAGAGTAAGAGTTAAGACCTTAGCTATTAGGCCAGAGTAAGAGTTAAGACCTTAACCAGTAGGCCAGAGTACGAGTCTAAGACCTTAGCTATTAGGCCAGAGTAAGAGTTAAGACCTTAGCTATTAGGCCAGAGTAAGAGTTAAGACCTTAGCTATTAGGCCAGAGAAAGAGTTAAGACCTTAGCTATTAGGCCAGAGTAGGAGTCTAAGACCTTAACCAGTAGGCCAGAGAAAGAGTTAAGACCTTATCTATGAGGCCAGAGTAAGAGTTAATCCCTTAACCAGTAGGCCAGAGTAATAGTTAACACCTTAACCAGTAGGCCAGAGTAAGAGTCTAAGACCTTAGCAATTGGGCCAGAGTAAGAGTTAAGACCTTAACCAGTAGGCCAGAGCAAGAGTTAAGACCTTAACCTGTAGGCCATAGTACGAGTCTAAGTCCTTAGCTATTAGGCCAGAGTAAGAGTTAAGACCTTAACCATTAGGCCAGAGTAAGAGTTAAGACCTTAACCAGTAGGCCAGAGTACAAGTCTAAGACCTTAGCTATTAGGCCAGAGTAAGAGTTAAGACCTTAGCTATTAGGCCAGAGTAAGAGTTAAGACCTTAACCAGTGGGCCAGAGTAAGAGTTATGACCTTAACCAGTAGGCCAGAGTTCGAGTCTAAGACCTTAGCTATTAGGCCAGAGTAAGAGTCTAAGACCTTAGCTATTAGGCCAGAGTAAGAGTTAAGACCTTAGCTATTAGGCCAGAGTAAGAGTTAAGACCTTAACCAGTAGGCCAGAGTAAGAGTTAAGACCTTAACCAGTAGGCCAGAGTAAGAGTTAAGACCTTAACCTGTAGGCCATAGTACGAGTCTAAGACCTTAGCTATTAGGCCAGAGTAAGAGTTAAGACCTTAACCAGTAGGCCAGAGTAAGAGTTAAGACCTTAACCTGTAGGCCAGAGTACGAGTTAAGACCTTAACCAGTAGGCCAGAGTACGAGTCTAAAACCTTAGCTATTAGTCCAGAGTAAGAGTTAAGACCTTAACCATTAGGCCAGAGTACGAGTCTAAGACCTTAGCTATTAGGCCAGAGTAGGAGTTAAGACCTTAGCTATTAGGCCAGAGTAAGAGTTAAGACCTTAGCTATTAGGCCAGAGCAAGAGTTAAGACCTTAACCTTTAGGCCATAGTACGAGTCTAAGACCTTAGCTATTAGGCCAGAGTAAGAGTTAAGACCTTAGCTATTAGGCCAGAGTAAGAGTTAAGACCTTAGCTATTAGGCCAGAGTACGAGTCTAAGACCTTAGCTATTAGGCCAGAGTAAAAGTTAAGACCTTAACCAGTAGGCCAGAGTAAGAGTTAAGACCTTAGCTATAATGCCAGAGTAAGAGTTAAGACCTTAGCTATTAGGCCAGAGTAAGAGTTAAGACCTTAGCTATTAGGCCAGAGTAAGAGTTAAGACCTTAGCTATTAGGCCAGAGTAAGAGTTAAGACCTTAAGCAGTAGGCCAGAGTAAGAGTTAAGACCTTAACCAGTAGGCCAGAGTAAGAGTTAAGACCTTAACCAGTAGGCCAGAGTACGAGTCTAAGACCTTAGCTATTAGGCCAGAGTAAGAGTTAAGACCTTAGCTATTAGGCCAGAGCAAGAGTTAAGACCTTAACCATTAGGCCAGAGTACAAGTCTAAGACCTTAGCTATTAGGCCAGAGTAAGAGTTAAGACCTTAACCAGTAGGCCAGAGTACGAGTCTAAGACCTTAGCTATTAGGCCAGAGTAAGAGTTAAGACCTTAGCTATTAGGCCAGAGCAAGAGTTAAGACCTTAACCATTAGGCCAGAGTACAAGTCTAAGACCTTAGCTATTAGGCCAGAGTAAGAGTTAAGACCTTAACCAGTAGGCCAGAGTAAGAGTTAAGACCTTAACCAGTAGGCCATAGTACGAGTCTAAGACCTTAGCTATTAGGCCAGAGTAAGAGTTAAGACCTTAACCAGTAGGCCAGAGTACGAGTCTAAGACCTTAGCTATTAGGCTAGAGTAAGAGTCTAAGACCTTAGCTATTAGGCCAGAGTAAGAGTTAAGACCTTAGCTATTAGGCCAGAGTAAGAGTTAAGACCTTAGCTATTAGGCCAGAGTAAGAGTTAAGACCTTAGCTATTAGGCCAGAGTAAGAGTTAAGATCTTAACTATTAGGCCAGAGTAAGAGTTAAGACCTTAGCTATTAGGCCAGAGAAAGAGTTAAGACCTTAGCTATTAGGCCAGAGTAGGAGTCTAAGACCTTAACCAGTAGGCCAGAGTAATAGTTAACACCTTAACCAGTAGGCCAGAGTAAGAGTCTAAGACCTTAGCAATTGGGCCAGAGTAAGAGTTAAGACCTTAACCAGTAGGCCAGAGCAAGATTTAAGACCTTAACCTGTAGGCCATAGTACGAGTCTAAGTCCTTAGATATTAGGCCAGAGTAAGAGTTAAGACCTTAACCATTAGGCCAGAGTAAGAGTTAAGACCTTAACCAGTAGGCCAGAGTACAAGTCTAAGACCTTAGCTATTAGGCCAGAGTAAGAGTTAAGACCTTAGCTATTAGGCCAGAGTAAGAGTTAAGACCTTAACCAGTGGGCCAGAGTAAGAGTTAAGACCTTAACCAGTAGGCCATTGTACGAGTCTAAGACCTTAGCTATTAGGCCAGAGTAAGAGTTAAGACCTTAACCAGTAGACCAGAGTACGAGTCTAAGATCTTAGCTATTAGGCCAGAGTAAGAGTGTAAGACCTTAGCTATTAGGCCAGAGTAAGAGTTAAGACCTTAGCTATTAGGCCTGAGTAAGAGTTAAGACCTTAACCAGTAGGCCAGAGTAAGAGTTAAGACCTTAACCAGTAGGCCAGAGTAAGAGTTAAGACCTTAACCTGTAGGCCATAGTACGAGTCTAAGACCTTAGCTATTAGGCCAGAGTAAGAGTTAAGACCTTAACCAGTAGGCCAGAGTAAGAGTTAAGACCTTAACCTGTAGGCCAGAGTACGAGTTAAGACCTTAACCAGTAGGCCAGAGTACGAGTCTAAAACCTTAGCTATTAGTCCAGAGTAAGAGTTAAGACCTTAACCATTAGGCCAGAGTACGAGTCTAAGACCTTAGCTATTAGGCCAGAGTAGGAGTTAAGACCTTAGCTATTAGGCCAGAGTAAGAGTTAAGACCTTAGCTATTAGGCCAGAGCAAGAGTTAAGACCTTAACCTGTAGGCCATAGTACGAGTCTAAGACCTTAGCTATTAGGCCAGAGTAAGAGTTAAGACCTTAGCTATTAGGCCAGAGTACGAGTCTAAGACCTTAGCTATTAGGCGAGAGTAAGAGTTAAGACCTTA
The DNA here is from genome assembly GCF_964204655.1 of Triturus cristatus. Taxonomy (NCBI): domain Eukaryota; kingdom Metazoa; phylum Chordata; class Amphibia; order Caudata; family Salamandridae; genus Triturus; species Triturus cristatus. The sequence continues at coordinate 214,491 of NW_028188346.1, forward strand.
ACCAGTAGGCCAGAATAAGAGTTAAGACCTTAGCTATAATGCCAGAGTAAGAGTTAAGACCTTAGCTATTAGGCCAGAGTAAGAGTTAAGACCTTAGCTATTAGGCCAGAGTAAGAGTTAAGACCTTAGCTATTAGGCCAGAGTAAGAGTTAAGACCTTAAGCAGTAGGCCAGAGTAAGAGTTAAGACCTTAACCAGTAGGCCAGAGTAAGAGTTAAGACCTTAACCAGTAGGCCAGAGTACGAGTCTAAGACCTTAGCTATTAGGCCAGAGTAAGAGTTAAGACCTTAGCTATTAGGCCAGAGCAAGAGTTAAGACCTTAACCATTAGGCCAGAGTACAAGTCTAAGACCTTAGCTATTAGGCCAGAGTAAGAGTTAAGACCTTAACCAGTAGGCCAGAGTACAAGTCTAAGACCTTAGCTATTAGGCCAGAGTAAGAGTTAAGACCTTAACCAGTAGGCCAGAGTAAGAGTTAAGACCTTAACCATTAGGCCAGAGTACGAGTCTAAGACCTTAACCATTAGGCCAGAGTACGAGTTAAGACCTTAGCTATTAGGCCAGAGTAAGAGTTAAGACCTTAACCTGTAGGCCATAGTACGAGTCTAAGACCTTAGCTATTAGGCCAGAGTAAGTGTTAAGACCTTAACCAGTAGGCCAGAGTAAGAGTTAAGACCTTAACCAGTAGGCCAAAGTGAGAGTTAAGACCTTAACCAGTAGGCCAGAGTACGAGTCTAAGACCTTTTCTATTAGGCCAGAGTAAGAGTTAAGACCTTAACCTGTAGGCCATAGTACGAGTCTAAGACCTTAGCTATTAGGCCAGAGTAAGAGTTAAGACCTTACTATTAGGCCAGAGCAAGAGTTAAGACCTTAACCTGTAGGCCATAGTACGAGTCTAAGACCTTAGCTATTAGGCCAGAGTAAGAGTTAAGACCTTAGCTTTTAGGCCAGAGTAAGAGTTAAGACCTTAGCTATTAGGCCAGAGTACGAGTCTAAGACCTTAGCTATTAGGCCAGAGTAAGAGTTAAGACCTTAGCTATTAGGCCAGAGTAAGAGTTAAGACCTTAACCTGTAGGCCATAGTACGAGTCTAAGACCTTAGCTATTAGGACAGAGTAAGAGTTAAGACCTTAACCAGTAGGCCAGAGTACGAGTCTAAGACCTTAGCTATTAGGCCAGAGTAAGAGTTAAGATCTTAGCTATTAGGCTAGAGTAAGGGTTAAGACCTTAGCTATTAGGCCAGATTAAGAGTTAAGACCTTAGCTATTAGGCCAGAGAAAGAGTTAAGACCTTAGCTATTAGGCCAGAGTAAGAGTTAAGACCTTAACCTGTAGGCCATAGTACGAGTCTAAGACCTTAGCTATTAGGCCAGAGTAAGTGTTAAGACCTTAACCAGTAGGCCAGAGTAAGAGTTAAGACCTTAACCAGTAGGCCAGAGTAAGAGTTAAGACCTTAACCAGTAGGCCAGAGTACGAGTCTAAGACCTTTTCTTTTAGGCCAGAGTAAGAGTTAAGACCTTAGCTATTAGGCCAGAGTAAGAGTTAAGACCTTAACCAGTAGGCCAGAGTAAGAGTTAAGACCTTAACCAGTAGGCCCGAGTAAGAGTTAAGACCATAGCTATTAGGCCAGAGTAAGAGTTAATCCCTTAACCAGTAGGCCAGAGTAATAGTTAAGACCTTAACCAGTAGGCCAGAGTAAGAGTCTAAGACCTTAGCAATTGGGCCAGAGTAAGAGTTAAGACCTTAACCAGTAGGCCAGAGCAAGAGTTAAGACCTTAACCTGTAGGCCATAGTACGAGTCTAAGACCTTAGCTATTAGGCCAGAGTAAGAGTTAAGACCTTAACCATTAGGCCAGAGTAAGAGTTAAGACCTTAACCAGTAGGCCAGAGTACGAGTCTAAGACCTTAGCTATTAGGCTAGAGTAAGAGTTAAGACCTTAGCTATTAGGCCAGAGTAAGAGTTAAGACCTTAACCAGTAGGCCATAGTACGAGTCTAAGACCTTAGCTATTAGGCCAGAGTAAGAGTTAAGACCTTAACCAGTAGGCCAGAGTACGAGTCTAAGATCTTAGCTATTAGGCCAGAGTAAGAGTCTAAGACCTTAGCTATTAGGCCAGAGTAAGAGTTTAGACTTTAGCTATTAGGCCAGAGTAAGAGTTAAGACCTTAACCAGTAGGCCAGAGTAAGAGTTACGACCTTAACCAGTAGGCCAGAGTAAGAGTTAAGACCTTAACCTGTAGGCCATAGTACGAGTCTAAGACCTTAGCTATTAGGCCAGAGTAAGAGTTAAGACCTTAACCAGTAGGCCAGAGTAAGAGTTAAGACCTTAACCTGTAGGCCAGAGTACGAGTTAAGACCTTAACCAGTAGGCCAGAGTACGAGTCTAAAACCTTAGCTATTAGTCCAGAGTAAGAGTTAAGACCTTAACCATTAGGCCAGAGTACGAGTCTAAGACCTTAGCTATTAGGCCAGAGTAGGAGTTAAGACCTTAGCTATTAGGCCAGAGTAAGAGTTAAGACCTTAGCTATTAGGCCAGAGCAAGAGTTAAGACCTTAACCTGTAGGCCATAGTACGAGTCTAAGACCTTAGCTATTTGGCCAGAGTAAGAGTTAAGACCTTAGCTATTAGACCAGAGTAAGTGTTAAGACCTTAGCTATTAGGCCAGAGTACGAGTCTAAGACCTTAGCTATTAGGCCAGAGTAAGAGTTAAGACCTTAACCAGTAGGCCAGAGTAAGAGTTAAGACCTTAGCTATAATGCCAGAGTAAGAGTTAAGACCTTAAGCAGTAGGCCAGAGTAAGAGTTAAGACCTTAACCAGTAGGCCAGAGTAAGAGTTAAGACCTTAACCAGTAGGCCAGAGTACGAGTCTAAGACCTTAGCTATTAGGCCAGAGTAAGAGTTAAGACCTTAGCTATTAGGCCAGAGCAAGAGTTAAGACCTTAACCATTAGGCCAGAGTACAAGTCTAAGACCTTAGCTATTAGGCCAGAGTAAGAGTTAAGACCTTAACCAGTAGGCCAGAGTAAGAGTTAAGACCTTAACCAGTAGGCCAGAGTAAGAGTTAAGACCTTAACCGGTAGGCCATAGTACGAGTTTAAGACCTTAGCTATTAGGCCAGAGTAAGAGTTAAGACCTTAACCAGTAGGCCAGAGTAAGAGTTAAGACCTTAACCTGTAGGCCAGAGTACGAGTTAAGACCTTAACCAGTAGGCCAGAGTACGAGTCTAAAACCTTAGCTATTAGTCCAGAGTAAGAGTTAAGACCTTAACCATTAGGCCAGAGTACGAGTCTAAGACCTTAGCTATTAGGCCAGAGTAGGAGTTAAGACCTTAGCTATTAGGCCAGAGTAAGAGTTAAGACCTTAGCTATTAGGCCAGAGCAAGAGTTAAGACCTTAACCTGTAGGCCATAGTACGAGTCTAAGACCTTAGCTATTAGGCCAGAGTAAGAGTTAAGACCTTAGCTATTAGGCCAGAGTACGAGTCTAAGACCTTAGCTATTAGGCGAGAGTAAGAGTTAAGACCTTAACCAGTAGGCCAGAGTAAGAGTTAAGACCTTAGCTATAATGCCAGAGTAAGAGTTAAGACCTTAGCTATTAGGCCAGAGTAAGAGTTAAGACCTTAGCTATTAGGCCAGAGTAAGAGTTAAGACCTTAGCTATTAGGCCAGAGTAAGAGTTAAGACCTTAAGCAGTAGGCCAGAGTAAGAGTTAAGACCTTAACCAGTAGGCCAGAGTAAGAGTTAAGACCTTAACCAGTAGGCCAGAGTGCGAGTCTAAGACCTTAGCTATTAGGCCAGAGTAAGAGTTAAGACCTTAGCTATTAGGCCAGAGCAAGAGTTAAGACCTTAACCATTAGGCCAGAGTACAAGTCTAAGACCTTAGCTATTAGGCCAGAGTAAGAGTTAAGACCTTAACCAGTAGGCCAGAGTACAAGTCTAAGACCTTAGCTATTAGGCCAGAGTAAGAGTTAAGACCTTAACCAGTAGGCCAGAGTAAGAGTTAAGACCTTAACCATTAGGCCAGAGTACGAGTCTAAGACCTTAACTATTAGGCCAGAGTACGAGTTAAGACCTTAGCTATTAGGCCAGAGTAAGAGTTAAGACCTTAACCTGTAGGCCATAGTACGAGTCTAAGACCTTAGCTATTAGGCCAGAGTAAGTGTTAAGACCTTAACCAGTAGGCCAGAGTAAGAGTTAAGACCTTAACCAGTAGGCCAGAGTGAGAGTTAAGACCTTAACCAGTAGGCCAGAGTACGAGTCTAAGACCTTTTCTATTAGGCCAGAGTAAGAGTTAAGACCTTAACCTGTAGGCCATAGTACGAGTCTAAGACCTTAGCTATTAGGCCAGAGTAAGAGTTAAGACCTTACTATTAGGCCAGAGCAAGAGTTAAGACCTTAACCTGTAGGCCATAGTACGAGTCTAAGACCTTAGCTATTAGGCCAGAGTAAGAGTTAAGACCTTAGCTATTAGGCCAGAGTAAGAGTTAAGACCTTAGCTATTAGGCCAGAGTACGAGTCTAAGACCTTAGCTATTAGGCCAGAGTAAGAGTTAAGACCTTAGCTATTAGGCCAGAGTAAGAGTTAAGACCTTAACCTGTAGGCCATAGTACGAGTCTAAGACCTTAGCTATTAGGACAGAGTAAGAGTTAAGACCTTAACCAGTAGGCCAGAGTACGAGTCTAAGACCTTAGCTATTAGGCCAGAGTAAGAGTTAAGATCTTAGCTATTAGGCTAGAGTAAGGGTTAAGACCTTAGCTATTAGGCCAGATTAAGAGTTAAGACCTTAGCTATTAGGCCAGAGAAAGAGTTAAGACCTTAGCTATTAGGCCAGAGTAAGAGTTAAGACCTTAACCTGTAGGCCATAGTACGAGTCTAAGACCTTAGCTATTAGGCCAGAGTAAGTGTTAAGACCTTAACCAGTAGGCCAGAGTAAGAGTTAAGACCTTAACCAGTAGGCCAGAGTAAGAGTTAAGACCTTAACCAGTAGGCCAGAGTACGAGTCTAAGACCTTTTCTTTTAGGCCAGAGTAAGAGTTAAGACCTTAGCTATTAGGCCAGAGTAAGAGTTAAGACCTTAACCAGTAGGCCAGAGTAAGAGTTAAGACCTTAACCAGTAGGCCCGAGTAAGAGTTAAGACCTTAGCTATTAGGCCAGAGTAAGAGTTAATCCCTTAACCAGTAGGCCAGAGTAATAGTTAAGACCTTAACCAGTAGGCCAGAGTAAGAGTCTAAGACCTTAGCAATTGGGCCAGAGTAAGAGTTAAGACCTTAACCAGTAGGCCAGAGCAAGAGTTAAGACCTTAACCTGTAGGCCATAGTACGAGTCTAAGACCTTAGCTATTAGGCCAGAGTAAGAGTTAAGACCTTAACCATTAGGCCAGAGTAAGAGTTAAGACCTTAACCAGTAGGCCAGAGTACGAGTCTAAGACCTTAGCTATTAGGCTAGAGTAAGAGTTAAGACCTTAGCTATTAGGCCAGAGTAAGAGTTAAGACCTTAACCAGTAGGCCAGAGTAAGAGTTAAGACCTTAACCAGTAGGCCATAGTACGAGTCTAAGACCTTAGCTATTAGGCCAGAGTAAGAGTTAAGACCTTAACCAGTAGGCCAGAGTACGAGTCTAAGATCTTAGCTATTAGGCCAGAGTAAGAGTCTAAGACCTTAGCTATTAGGCCAGAGTAAGAGTTAAGACTTTAGCTATTAGGCCAGAGTAAGAGTTAAGACCTTAACCAGTAGGCCAGAGTAAGAGTTACGACCTTAACCAGTAGGCCAGAGTAAGAGTTAAGACCTTAACCTGTAGGCCATAGTACGAGTCTAAGACCTTAGCTATTAGGCCAGAGTAAGAGTTAAGACCTTAACCAGTAGGCCAGAGTAAGAGTTAAGACCTTAACCTGTAGGCCAGAGTACGAGTTAAGACCTTAACCAGTAGGCCAGAGTACGAGTCTAAAACCTTAGCTATTAGTCCAGAGTAAGAGTTAAGACCTTAACCATTAGGCCAGAGTACGAGTCTAAGACCTTAGCTATTAGGCCAGAGTAGGAGTTAAGACCTTAGCTATTAGGCCAGAGTAAGAGTTAAGACCTTAGCTATTAGGCCAGAGCAAGAGTTAAGACCTTAACCTGTAGGCCATAGTACGAGTCTAAGACCTTAGCTATTTGGCCAGAGTAAGAGTTAAGACCTTAGCTATTAGACCAGAGTAAGTGTTAAGACCTTAGCTATTAGGCCAGAGTACGAGTCTAAGACCTTAGCTATTAGGCCAGAGTAAGAGTTAAGACCTTAACCAGTAGGCCAGAGTAAGAGTTAAGACCTTAGCTATAATGCCAGAGTAAGAGTTAAGACCTTAAGCAGTAGGCCAGAGTAAGAGTTAAGACCTTAACCAGTAGGCCAGAGTAAGAGTTAAGACCTTAACCAGTAGGCCAGAGTACGAGTCTAAGACCTTAGCTATTAGGCCAGAGTAAGAGTTAAGACCTTAGCTATTAGGCCAGAGCAAGAGTTAAGACCTTAACCATTAGGCCAGAGTACAAGTCTAAGACCTTAGCTATTAGGCCAGAGTAAGAGTTAAGACCTTAACCAGTAGGCCAGAGTACAAGTCTAAGACCTTAGCTATTAGGCCAGAGTAAGAGTTAAGACCTTAACCAGTAGGCCAGAGTAAGAGTTAAGACCTTAACCATTAGGCCAGAGTACGAGTTTAAGACCTTAACCATTAGGCCAGAGTAAGAGTTAAGACCTTAACCAGTAGGCCAGAGTAAGAGTTAGGACCTTAACCAGTAGGCCAGAGTAAGAGTCTAAGACCTTAGCAATTGGGCCAGAGTAAGAGTTAAGACTTTAACCAGTAGGCCAGAGCAAGAGTTAAGACCTTAACCTGTAGGCCATAGTACGAGTCTAAGACCTTAGCTATTAGGCCAGAGTAAGAGTTAAGACCTTAACCATGAGGCCAGAGTACGAGTTAAGACCTTAACCATTAGGCCAGAGTACGAGTATAAGACCTTAGCTATTAGACCAGAGTAAGAGTTAAGACCTTAACCAGGAGGTCAGAGTAAGAGTTAAGACCTTAGCTATTAGGCCAGAGTAAGAGTTAAGACCTTAACCATTAGGCCAGAGTAAGAGTTAAGACCTTAGCTATTAGGCCAGAGTAAGAGTTAAGACCTTAGCTATTAGGCCAGAGTAAGAGTTAAGACCTTAACCATTAGGCCAGAGCAAGAGTTAAGACCTTAACCTGTAGGCCATAGTACGAGTCTAAGTCCTTAGCTATTAGGTCAGAGTAAGAGTTAAGACCTTAACCAGTAGGCCAGAGTAATAGTTAAGACCTTAACCAGTAGGCCAGAGTAAGAGTCTAAGACCTTAGCAATTGGGCCAGAGTAAGAGTTAAGACTTTAACCAGTAGGCCAGAGCAAGAGTTAAGACCTTAACCTGTAGGCCATAGTACGAGTCTAAGACCTTAGCTATTAGGCCAGAGTAAGAGTTAAGACCTTAACCATGAGGCCAGAGTACGAGTTAAGACCTTAACCATTAGGCCAGAGTACGAGTATAAGACCTTAGCTATTAGACCAGAGTAAGAGTTAAGACCTTAACCAGGAGGTCAGAGTAAGAGTTAAGACCTTAGCTATTAGGCCAGAGTAAGAGTTAAGACCTTAACCATTAGGCCAGAGTAAGAGTTAAGACCTTAGCTATTAGGCCAGATTAAGAGTTAAGACCTTAGCTATTAGGCCAGAGTAAGAGTTAAGACCTTAACCATTAGGCCAGAGTAAGAGTTAAGACCTTAACCTGTAGGCCAGAGTAAGAGTTAAGACCTTAACAAGTAGGCCAGAGTAAGAGTTAAGACCTTAGCTATTAGGCCAGAGTAAGAGTTAAGACCTTAACCATTAGGCCAGAGTAAGAGTTAAGACCTTAACTAGTAGGCCAGAGTAAGAGTCTAAGACCTTAACCATTAGGCCAGAGTACGAGTCTAAGACCTTAGCTAATAGGCCAGAGTAAGAGTTAAGACCTTAACCAGTAGGCCAGAGTAAGAGTTAAGACCTTAACCAGTAGGCCAGAGTACGAGTCTAAGACCTTAGCTATTAGACCAGAGTAAGAGTTAAGACCTTAACCAGTAGGCCAGAGTAAGAGTTAAGACCTTAGCTATTAGGCCAGAGTAAGTGTTAAGACCTTAACCAGTAGGCCAGAGTACGAGTCTAAGACCTTAGCTATTAGGCCAGAGTAAGAGTTAAGACCTTAACCAATAGGCCAGAGTAAGAGTTAAGACCTTAACCAGTAGGCCATAGTACGAGTCTAAGACCTTATCTATTAGGCCAGAGTAAGAGTTAAGACCTTAACCAGTAGGCCATAGTACGAGTCTAAGACCTTAGCTATTAGGCCAGAGTAAGAGTCTAAGACCTTAGCTATTAGGCCAGAGTAAGAGTTAAGACCTTAGCTATTAGGCCAGAGTAAGAGTTAAGACCTTAACCAGTAGGCCAGAGTAAGAGTTAAGACCTTAGCTATTAGGCCAGAGTGAGAGTTAAGACCTTAGCTATTAGGCCAGAGTAAGAGTTAAGACCTTAACCAGCAGGCCAGAGTAAGAGTTAAGACCTTAACCTGTAGGCCATAGTACAAGTCTAAGACCTTAGCTATTAGGCCAGAGTAAGAGTTAAGACCTTAACCATTAGGCCAGAGTACAAGTATAAGACCTTATCTATTAGGCCAGAGTAAGAGTTAAGACCTTAACCAGTAGGCCAGAGTAAGAGTCTAAGACCTTAGCTATTAGGCCAGAGTAAGAGTTAAGACCTTAACCTGTAGGCCAGAGTAAGAGTTAAGACGTTAACCATTAGGCCAGAGTACGAGTCTAAGACCTTAGCTATTAGGCCAGAGTACGAGTCTAAGACCTTAGCTATTAGGCCAGAGTAAGAGTTAAGACCTTAACCATTAGGCCAGAGTACGAGTCTAAGACCTTAGCTATTAGGCCAGAGTACGAGTCTAAGACCTTAGCTATCAGGCCAGAGTAAGAGTTAAGATCTTAGCTGTTAGGCCTGAGAAAGAGTTAAGACCTTAGCTATTAGGCCAGAGTAAGAGTTAAGACCTTAACCGGTAGGCCAGAGTTCAAGTCTAAGACCTTAGCTGTTAGGCCAGAGTAAGAGTTAAGACCTTAACCTGTAGGCCATAGTACGAGTCTAAGACCTTAGCTATTAGGACAGAGTAAGAGTTAAGATCTTAGCTATTAGGCCAGAGTAAGAGTTAAGACCTTAAACAGTGGGCCTGAGTAAGAGTTAAGACCTTAACCAGTAGGCCATAGTACGAGTCTAAGACCTTAGCTATTAGGCCAGAGTACGAGTTAAGACCTTAAACAGTAGGCCAGAGTACGAGTCTAAGACCTTAGCTATTAGGCCAGAGTAAGAGTCTAAGACCTTAGCTATTAGGCCAGAGTAAGAGTTAAGACCTTAGCTATTAGGCCAGAGTAAGAGTTAAGACCTTAACCTGTAGGCCATAGTACGAGTCTAAGACCTTAGCTATTAGGACAGAGTAAGAGTTAAGACTTAACCAGTAGGCCAGAGTATGAGTCTAAGACCTTAGCTATTAGGCCAGAGTAAGAGTTAAGATCTTAGCTATTAGGCCAGAGTAAGGGTTAAGACCTTAGCTATTAGGCCAGAGTAAGAGTTAAGACCTTAGCTATTAGGCCAGAGAAAGAGTTAAGACCTTAGCTATTAGGCCAGAGTAGGAGTCTAAGAACTTAACCATTAGGCCAGAGTAAGAGTTAAGACCTTAGCTATTAGGCCAGAGTAAGAGTTAATCCCTTAACCAGTAGGCCAGAGTAATAGTTAAGACCTTAACCAGTAGGCCAGAGTAAGAGTCTAAGACCTTAGCAATTGGGCCAGAGTAAGAGTTAAGACTTTAACCAGTAGGCCAGAGCAAGAGTTAAGACCTTAACCTGTAGGCCATAGTACGAGTCTAAGACCTTAGCTATTAGGCCAGAGTAAGAGTTAAGACCTTAACCATTAGGCCAGAGTACGAGTTAAGACCTTAACCATTAGGCCAGAGTACGAGTATAAGACCTTAGCTATTAGACCAGAGTAAGAGTTAAGACCTTAACCAGGAGGTCAGAGTAAGAGTTAAGACCTTAGCTATTAGGCCAGAGTAAGTGTTAAGACCTTAACCATTAGACCAGAGTAAGAGTTAAGACCTTAGCTATTAGGCCAGAGTAAGAGTTAAGACCTTAGCTATTAGTAAGAGTTAAGACCTTAACCATTAGGCCAGAGTAAGAGTTAAGACCTTAACCTGTAGGCCAGAGTAAGAGTTAAGACCTTAACAAGTAGGCCAGAGTAAGAGTTAAGACCTTAGCTATTAGGCCAGAGTAAGAGTTAAGACCTTAACCATTAGGCCAGAGTAAGAGTTAAGACCTTAACTAGTAGGCCAGAGTAAGAGTCTAAGACCTTAACCATTAGGCCAGAGTACGAGTCTAAGACCTTAGCTAATAGGCCAGAGTAAGAGTTAAGACCTTAACCAGTAGGCCAGAGTAAGAGTTAAGACCTTAACCAGTAGGCCAGAGTACGAGTCTAAGACCTTAGCTATTAGACCAGAGTAAGAGTTAAGACCTTAGCTATTAGGCCAGAGAAAGAGTTAAGACCTTAACCAGTAGGCCAGAGTAAGAGTTAAGACCTTAGCTATTAGGCCAGAGTAAGAGTTAAGACCTTAACCAGTAGGCCAGAGTACGAGTCTAAGACCTTAGCTATTAGGCCAGAGTAAGAGTTAAGACCTTAACCAATAGGCCAGAGTAAGAGTTAAGACCTTAACCAGTAGGCCATAGTACGAGTCTAAGACCTTAGCTATTAGGCCAGAGTAAGAGTTAAGACCTTAACCAGTAGGCCAGAGTACGAGTCTAAGACCTTAGCTATTAGGCCAGAGTAAGAGTCTAAGACCTTAGCTATTAGGCCAGAGTAAGAGTTAAGACCTTAGCTATTAGGCCAGAGTAAGAGTTAAGACCTTAACCAGTAGGCCAGAGTAAGAGTTAAGACCTTAGCTATTAGGCCAGAGTGAGAGTTAAGACCTTAGCTATTAGGCCAGAGTAAGAGTTAAGACCTTAACCAGCAGGCCAGAGTAAGAGTTAAGACCTTAACCTGTAGGCCATAGTACAAGTCTAAGACCTTAGCTATTAGGCCAGAGTAAGAGTTAAGACCTTAACCATTAGGCCAGAGTACAAGTATAAGACCTTATCTATTAGGCCAGAGTAAGAGTTAAGACCTTAACCAGTAGGCCAGAGTAAGAGTCTAAGACCTTAGCTATTAGGCCAGAGTAAGAGTTAAGACCTTAACCTGTAGGCCAGAGTAAGAGTTAAGACGTTAACCATTAGGCCAGAGTACAAGTCTAAGACCTTAGCTATTAGGCCAGAGTACGAGTCTAAGACCTTAGCTATTAGGCCAGAGAAAGAGTTAAGACCTTAACCATTAGGCCAGAGTACGAGTCTAAGACCTTAGCTATTAGGCCAGAGTACGAGTCTAAGACCTTAGCTATCAGGCCAGAGTAAGAGTTAAGATCTTAGCTGTTAGGCCTGAGAAAGAGTTAAGACCTTAGCTATTAGGCCAGAGTAAGAGTTAAGACCTTAACCATTAGGCCAGAGTACGAGTCTAAGACCTTAGCTATTAGGCCAGAGTAAGAGTTAAGACCTTAGCTATTAGGCCAGAGTAAGAATTAAGACATTAACCAGTAGGCCAGAGTAAGAGTTAAGACCTTAGCTATAAGGCCAGAGTAACAGTTAAGACCTTAGCTATTAGGCCAGCGTAAGAGTTAAGACCTTAGCTATTAGGCCAGAGTAAGAGTTAAGACCTTAGCTATTAGGCCAGAGTAAGAGTTAAGACCTTAAGCACTAGGCCAGAGTAAGAGAAGACCTTAACCAGTAGGCCACAGTAAGAGTTAAGACCTTAACCAGTATGCCATAGTACGAGTCTAAGACCTTAGCTATTAGGCCAGAGTAAGAGTTAAGACCTTAACCAGTAGGCAAGAGTACGAGTCTAAGACCTTAGCTATTAGGCCAGAGTAAGAGTCTAAGACCTTAGCTATTAGGCCAGAGTAAGAGTTAAGACCTTAACCAGTAGGCCAGAGTAAGAGTTAAGACCTTAACCAGTAGGCCAGAGTAAGAGTTAAGACCTTAACCTGTAGGCCATAGTACGAGTCTAAGACCTTAGCTATTAGGCCAGAGTAAGAGTTAAGACCTTAGCTATTAGGCCAGAGTATGAGTCTAAGACCTTAGCTATTAGGCCAGAGTAAGAGTTAAGACCTTAGCTATTACGCCAGAGTAAGAGTTAAGACCTTGACCAGTAGGCAAGAGTACAAGTCTAAGACCTTAGCTATTAGGCCAGAGTAAGAGTTAAGACCTTAACCAGTAGGCCAGAGTAAGAGTTAAGACCTTAACCATTAGGCCAGAGTACGAGTCTAAGACCTTAACCATTAGGCCAGAGTAAGAGTTAAGACCTTAACCAGTAGGCCAGAGTAAGAGTTAAGACCTTAACCAGTAGGCCAGAGTACGAGTCTAAGATCTTAGCTATTAGGCCAGAGTAAGAGTCTAAGACCTTAGCTATTAGGCCAGTGTAAGAGTTAAGACCTTAGCTATTAGGCCAGAGTAAGAGTTAAGACCTTAACCAGTAGGCCAGAGTAAGAGTTAAGACCTTAACCAGTAGGCCAGAGTAAGAGTTAAGACCTTAACCTGTAGGCCATAGTACGAGTCTAAGACCTTAGCTATTAGGCCAGAGTAAGAGTTAAGACCTTAACCAGTAGGCCAGAGTAAGAGTTAAGACCTTAACCTGTAGGCCAGAGTATGAGTTAAGACCTTAACCAGTAGGCCAGAGTACGAGTCTAAAACCTTAGCTATTAGTCCAGAGTAAGAGTTAAGACCTTAACCATTAGGCCAGAGTACGAGTCTAAGACCTTAGCTATTAGGCCAGAGAAGGAGTTAAGACCTTAGCTATTAGGCCAGAGTAAGAGTTAAGACCTTAGCTATTAGGCCAGAGCAAGAGTTAAGACCTTAACCTGTAGGCCATAGTACGAGTCTAAGACCTTAGCTATTAGGCCAGAGTAAGAGTTAAGACCTTAGCTATTAGGCCAGAGTAAGAGTTAAGACCTTAGCTATTAGGCCAGAGTACGAGTCTAAGACCTTAGCTATTAGGCCAGAGTAAGAGTTAAGACCTTAACCAGTAGGCCAGAGTAAGAGTTAAGACCTTAGCTATAATGCCAGAGTAAGAGTTAAGACCTTAGCTATTAGGCCAGAGTAAGAGTTAAGACCTTAGCTATTAGGCCAGAGTAAGAGTTAAGACCTTAACCAGTAGGCCAGAGTAAGAGTTAAGACCTTAACCAGTAGGCCAGAGTACGAGTCTAAGACCTTAGCTATTAGGCCAGAGTAAGAGTTAAGACCTTAGCTATTAGGCCAGAGCAAGAGTTAAGACCTTAACCATTAGGCCAGAGTACAAGTCTAAGACCTTAGCTATTAGGCCAGAGTAAGAGTTAAGACCTTAACCAGTAGGCCAGAGTACAAGTCTAAGACCTTAGCTATTAGGCCAGAGTAAGAGTTAAGACCTTAACCAGTAGGCCAGAGTAAGAGTTAAGACCTTAACCATTAGGCCAGAGTACGAGTCTAAGACCTTAACCATTAGGCCAGAGTACGAGTTAAGACCTTAGCTATTAGGCCAGAGTAAGAGTTAAGACCTTAACCTGTAGGCCATAGTACGAGTCTAAGACCTTAGCTATTAGGCCAGAGTAAGTGTTAAGACCTTAGCCAGTAGGCCAGAGTAATAGTTAAGACGTTAACCAGTAGGCCAGAGTGAGAGTTAAGACCTTAACCAGTAGGCCAGAGTGCGAGTCTAAGACCTTTTCTATTAGGCCAGAGTAAGAGTTAAGACCTTAGCTATTAGGCCAGAGTAAGAGTTAAGACCTTAACCAGTAGGCCAGAGTAAGAGTTAAGACCTTAACCAGTAGGCCATAGTACGAGTCTAAGACCTTAGCTATTAGGCCAGAGTTAGAGTTAAGACCTTAACCAGTAGGCCAGAGTTTGAGTCTAAGACCTTAGCTATTAGGCCAGAGCAAGAGTTAAGACCTTAACCTGTAGGCCATAGTATGAGTCTAAGACCTTAGCTATTAGGCCAGAGTAAGTGTTAAGACCTTAACCAGTAGGCCAGAGTAAGAGTTAAGACCTTAACCAGTAGGCCAGAGTAAGAGTTAAGACCTTAACCAGTAGGCCAGAGTACGAGTCTAAGACCTTTTCTTTTAGGCCAGAGTAAGAGTTAAGACCTTAGCTATTAGGCCAGAGTAAGAGTTAAGACCTTAACCAGTAGGCCAGAGTAAGAGTTAAGACCTTAACCAGTAGGCCAGAGTAAGAGTTAAGACCTTAGCTATTAGGCCAGAGTAAGAGTTAATCCCTTAACCAGTAGGCCAGAGTAATAGTTAAGACCTTAACCAGTAGGCCAGAGTAAGAGTCTAAGACCTTAGCAATTGGGCCAGAGTAAGAGTTAAGACCTTTACCAGTAGGCCAGAGCAAGGGTTAAGACCTTAACCTGTAGGCCATAGTACGAGTCTAAGACCTTAGCTATTAGGCCAGAGTAAGAGTTAAGACCTTAACCATTAGGCCAGAGTAAGAGTTAAGACCGTAACCAGTAGGCCAGAGTTCGAGTCTAAGACCTTAGCTATTAGGCTAGAGTAAGAGTTAAGACCTTAGCTATTAGGCCAGAGTAAGAGTTAAGACCTTAACCAGTAGGCCAGAGTAAGAGTTAAGACCTTAACCTGTAGGCCAGAGTATGAGTTAAGACCTTAACCAGTAGGCCAGAGTACGAGTCTAAAACCTTAGCTATTAGTCCAGAGTAAGAGTTAAGACCTTAACCATTAGGCCAGAGTACGAGTCTAAGACCTTAGCTATTAGGCCAGAGAAGGAGTTAAGACCTTAGCTATTAGGCCAGAGTAAGAGTTAAGACCTTAGCTATTAGGCCAGAGCAAGAGTTAAGACCTTAACCTGTAGGCCATAGTACGAGTCTAAGACCTTAGCTATTAGGCCAGAGTAAGAGTTAAGATCTTAGCTATTAGGCTAGAGTAAGGGTTAAGACCTTAGCTATTAGGCCAGATTAAGAGTTAAGACCTTAGCTATTAGGCCAGAGAAAGAGTTAAGACCTTAGCTATTAGGCCAGAGTAAGAGTTAAGACCTTAACCTGTAGGCCATAGTACGAGTCTAAGACCTTAGCTATTAGGCCAGAGTAAGTGTTAAGACCTTAACCAGTAGGCCAGAGTAAGAGTTAAGACCTTAACCAGTAGGCCAGAGTAAGAGTTAAGACCTTAACCAGTAGGCCAGAGTACGAGTCTAAGACCTTTTCTTTTAGGCCAGAGTAAGAGTTAAGACCTTAGCTATTAGGCCAGAGTAAGAGTTAAGACCTTAACCAGTAGGCCAGAGTAAGAGTTAAGACCTTAACCAGTAGGCCCGAGTAAGAGTTAAGACCTTAGCTATTAGGCCAGAGTAAGAGTTAATCCCTTAACCAGTAGGCCAGAGTAATAGTTAAGACCTTAACCAGTAGGCCAGAGTAAGAGTCTAAGACCTTAGCAATTGGGCCAGAGTAAGAGTTAAGACCTTAACCAGTAGGCCAGAGCAAGAGTTAAGACCTTAACCTGTAGGCCATAGTACGAGTCTAAGACCTTAGCTATTAGGCCAGAGTAAGAGTTAAGACCTTAACCATTAGGCCAGAGTAAGAGTTAAGACCTTAACCAGTAGGCCAGAGTACGAGTCTAAGACCTTAGCTATTAGGCTAGAGTAAGAGTTAAGACCTTAGCTATTAGGCCAGAGTAAGAGTTAAGACCTTAACCAGTAGGCCAGAGTAAGAGTTAAGACCTTAACCAGTAGGCCATAGTACGAGTCTAAGACCTTAGCTATTAGGCCAGAGTAAGAGTTAAGACCTTAACCAGTAGGCCAGAGTACGAGTCTAAGATCTTAGCTATTAGGCCAGAGTAAGAGTCTAAGACCTTAGCTATTAGGCCAGAGTAAGAGTTAAGACTTTAGCTATTAGGCCAGAGTAAGAGTTAAGACCTTAACCAGTAGGCCAGAGTAAGAGTTACGACCTTAACCAGTAGGCCAGAGTAAGAGTTAAGACCTTAACCTGTAGGCCATAGTACGAGTCTAAGACCTTAGCTATTAGGCCAGAGTAAGAGTTAAGACCTTAACCAGTAGGCCAGAGTAAGAGTTAAGACCTTAACCTGTAGGCCAGAGTACGAGTTAAGACCTTAACCAGTAGGCCAGAGTACGAGTCTAAAACCTTAGCTATTAGTCCAGAGTAAGAGTTAAGACCTTAACCATTAGGCCAGAGTACGAGTCTAAGACCTTAGCTATTAGGCCAGAGTAGGAGTTAAGACCTTAGCTATTAGGCCAGAGTAAGAGTTAAGACCTTAGCTATTAGGCCAGAGCAAGAGTTAAGACCTTAACCTGTAGGCCATAGTACGAGTCTAAGACCTTAGCTATTTGGCCAGAGTAAGAGTTAAGACCTTAGCTATTAGACCAGAGTAAGTGTTAAGACCTTAGCTATTAGGCCAGAGTACGAGTCTAAGACCTTAGCTATTAGGCCAGAGTAAGAGTTAAGACCTTAACCAGTAGGCCAGAGTAAGAGTTAAGACCTTAGCTATAATGCCAGAGTAAGAGTTAAGACCTTAAGCAGTAGGCCAGAGTAAGAGTTAAGACCTTAACCAGTAGGCCAGAGTAAGAGTTAAGACCTTAACCAGTAGGCCAGAGTACGAGTCTAAGACCTTAGCTATTAGGCCAGAGTAAGAGTTAAGACCTTAGCTATTAGGCCAGAGCAAGAGTTAAGACCTTAACCATTAGGCCAGAGTACAAGTCTAAGACCTTAGCTATTAGGCCAGAGTAAGAGTTAAGACCTTAACCAGTAGGCCAGAGTACAAGTCTAAGACCTTAGCTATTAGGCCAGAGTAAGAGTTAAGACCTTAACCAGTAGGCCAGAGTAAGAGTTAAGACCTTAACCATTAGGCCAGAGTACGAGTTTAAGACCTTAACCATTAGGCCAGAGTAAGAGTTAAGACCTTAACCAGTAGGCCAGAGTAAGAGTTAGGACCTTAACCAGTAGGCCAGAGTAAGAGTCTAAGACCTTAGCAATTGGGCCAGAGTAAGAGTTAAGACTTTAACCAGTAGGCCAGAGCAAGAGTTAAGACCTTAACCTGTAGGCCATAGTACGAGTCTAAGACCTTAGCTATTAGGCCAGAGTAAGAGTTAAGACCTTAACCATGAGGCCAGAGTACGAGTTAAGACCTTAACCATTAGGCCAGAGTACGAGTATAAGACCTTAGCTATTAGACCAGAGTAAGAGTTAAGACCTTAACCAGGAGGTCAGAGTAAGAGTTAAGACCTTAGCTATTAGGCCAGAGTAAGAGTTAAGACCTTAACCATTAGGCCAGAGTAAGAGTTAAGACCTTAGCTATTAGGCCAGAGTAAGAGTTAAGACCTTAGCTATTAGGCCAGAGTAAGAGTTAAGACCTTAACCATTAGGCCAGAGCAAGAGTTAAGACCTTAACCTGTAGGCCATAGTACGAGTCTAAGTCCTTAGCTATTAGGTCAGAGTAAGAGTTAAGACCTTAACCAGTAGGCCAGAGTAATAGTTAAGACCTTAACCAGTAGGCCAGAGTAAGAGTCTAAGACCTTAGCAATTGGGCCAGAGTAAGAGTTAAGACTTTAACCAGTAGGCCAGAGCAAGAGTTAAGACCTTAACCTGTAGGCCATAGTACGAGTCTAAGACCTTAGCTATTAGGCCAGAGTAAGAGTTAAGACCTTAACCATGAGGCCAGAGTACGAGTTAAGACCTTAACCATTAGGCCAGAGTACGAGTATAAGACCTTAGCTATTAGACCAGAGTAAGAGTTAAGACCTTAACCAGGAGGTCAGAGTAAGAGTTAAGACCTTAGCTATTAGGCCAGAGTAAGAGTTAAGACCTTAACCATTAGGCCAGAGTAAGAGTTAAGACCTTAGCTATTAGGCCAGAGTAAGAGTTAAGACCTTAGCTATTAGGCCAGAGTAAGAGTTAAGACCTTAACCATTAGGCCAGAGTAAGAGTTAAGACCTTAACCTGTAGGCCAGAGTAAGAGTTAAGACCTTAACAAGTAGGCCAGAGTAAGAGTTAAGACCTTAGCTATTAGGCCAGAGTAAGAGTTAAGACCTTAACCATTAGGCCAGAGTAAGAGTTAAGACCTTAACTAGTAGGCCAGAGTAAGAGTCTAAGACCTTAACCATTAGGCCAGAGTACGAGTCTAAGACCTTAGCTAATAGGCCAGAGTAAGAGTTAAGACCTTAACCAGTAGGCCAGAGTAAGAGTTAAGACCTTAACCAGTAGGCCAGAGTACGAGTCTAAGACCTTAGCTATTAGACCAGAGTAAGAGTTAAGACCTTAACCAGTAGGCCAGAGTAAGAGTTAAGACCTTAGCTATTAGGCCAGAGTAAGTGTTAAGACCTTAACCAGTAGGCCAGAGTACGAGTCTAAGACCTTAGCTATTAGGCCAGAGTAAGAGTTAAGACCTTAACCAATAGGCCAGAGTAAGAGTTAAGACCTTAACCAGTAGGCCATAGTACGAGTCTAAGACCTTATCTATTAGGCCAGAGTAAGAGTTAAGACCTTAACCAGTAGGCCATAGTACGAGTCTAAGACCTTAGCTATTAGGCCAGAGTAAGAGTCTAAGACCTTAGCTATTAGGCCAGAGTAAGAGTTAAGACCTTAGCTATTAGGCCAGAGTAAGAGTTAAGACCTTAACCAGTAGGCCAGAGTAAGAGTTAAGACCTTAGCTATTAGGCCAGAGTGAGAGTTAAGACCTTAGCTATTAGGCCAGAGTAAGAGTTAAGACCTTAACCAGCAGGCCAGAGTAAGAGTTAAGACCTTAACCTGTAGGCCATAGTACAAGTCTAAGACCTTAGCTATTAGGCCAGAGTAAGAGTTAAGACCTTAACCATTAGGCCAGAGTACAAGTATAAGACCTTATCTATTAGGCCAGAGTAAGAGTTAAGACCTTAACCAGTAGGCCAGAGTAAGAGTCTAAGACCTTAGCTATTAGGCCAGAGTAAGAGTTAAGACCTTAACCTGTAGGCCAGAGTAAGAGTTAAGACGTTAACCATTAGGCCAGAGTACGAGTCTAAGACCTTAGCTATTAGGCCAGAGTACGAGTCTAAGACCTTAGCTATTAGGCCAGAGTAAGAGTTAAGACCTTAACCATTAGGCCAGAGTACGAGTCTAAGACCTTAGCTATTAGGCCAGAGTACGAGTCTAAGACCTTAGCTATCAGGCCAGAGTAAGAGTTAAGATCTTAGCTGTTAGGCCTGAGAAAGAGTTAAGACCTTAGCTATTAGGCCAGAGTAAGAGTTAAGACCTTAACCGGTAGGCCAGAGTTCAAGTCTAAGACCTTAGCTGTTAGGCCAGAGTAAGAGTTAAGACCTTAACCTGTAGGCCATAGTACGAGTCTAAGACCTTAGCTATTAGGACAGAGTAAGAGTTAAGATCTTAGCTATTAGGCCAGAGTAAGAGTTAAGACCTTAAACAGTGGGCCTGAGTAAGAGTTAAGACCTTAACCAGTAGGCCATAGTACGAGTCTAAGACCTTAGCTATTAGGCCAGAGTACGAGTTAAGACCTTAAACAGTAGGCCAGAGTACGAGTCTAAGACCTTAGCTATTAGGCCAGAGTAAGAGTCTAAGACCTTAGCTATTAGGCCAGAGTAAGAGTTAAGACCTTAGCTATTAGGCCAGAGTAAGAGTTAAGACCTTAACCTGTAGGCCATAGTACGAGTCTAAGACCTTAGCTATTAGGACAGAGTAAGAGTTA
Source organism: Triturus cristatus (assembly GCF_964204655.1). Classification (NCBI taxonomy): domain Eukaryota; kingdom Metazoa; phylum Chordata; class Amphibia; order Caudata; family Salamandridae; genus Triturus; species Triturus cristatus. Next base: position 234,267 of record NW_028188346.1, read on the forward strand.
AGACTTAACCAGTAGGCCAGAGTATGAGTCTAAGACCTTAGCTATTAGGCCAGAGTAAGAGTTAAGACCTTAGCTATTAGGCCAGAGTAAGAGTTAAGACCTTAACCAGTAGGCCAGAGTAAGAGTTAAGACCTTAGCTATTAGGCCAGAGTGAGAGTTAAGACCTTAGCTATTAGGCCAGAGTAAGAGTTAAGACCTTAACCAGCAGGCCAGAGTAAGAGTTAAGACCTTAACCTGTAGGCCATAGTACAAGTCTAAGACCTTAGCTATTAGGCCAGAGTAAGAGTTAAGACCTTAACCATTAGGCCAGAGTACAAGTATAAGACCTTATCTATTAGGCCAGAGTAAGAGTTAAGACCTTAACCAGTAGGCCAGAGTAAGAGTCTAAGACCTTAGCTATTAGGCCAGAGTAAGAGTTAAGACCTTAACCTGTAGGCCAGAGTAAGAGTTAAGACGTTAACCATTAGGCCAGAGTACGAGTCTAAGACCTTAGCTATTAGGCCAGAGTACGAGTCTAAGACCTTAGCTATTAGGCCAGAGTAAGAGTTAAGACCTTAACCATTAGGCCAGAGTACGAGTCTAAGACCTTAGCTATTAGGCCAGAGTACGAGTCTAAGACCTTAGCTATCAGGCCAGAGTAAGAGTTAAGATCTTAGCTGTTAGGCCTGAGAAAGAGTTAAGACCTTAGCTATTAGGCCAGAGTAAGAGTTAAGACCTTAACCGGTAGGCCAGAGTTCAAGTCTAAGACCTTAGCTGTTAGGCCAGAGTAAGAGTTAAGACCTTAACCTGTAGGCCATAGTACGAGTCTAAGACCTTAGCTATTAGGACAGAGTAAGAGTTAAGATCTTAGCTATTAGGCCAGAGTAAGAGTTAAGACCTTAAACAGTGGGCCTGAGTAAGAGTTAAGACCTTAACCAGTAGGCCATAGTACGAGTCTAAGACCTTAGCTATTAGGCCAGAGTACGAGTTAAGACCTTAAACAGTAGGCCAGAGTACGAGTCTAAGACCTTAGCTATTAGGCCAGAGTAAGAGTCTAAGACCTTAGCTATTAGGCCAGAGTAAGAGTTAAGACCTTAGCTATTAGGCCAGAGTAAGAGTTAAGACCTTAACCTGTAGGCCATAGTACGAGTCTAAGACCTTAGCTATTAGGACAGAGTAAGAGTTAAGACTTAACCAGTAGGCCAGAGTATGAGTCTAAGACCTTAGCTATTAGGCCAGAGTAAGAGTTAAGATCTTAGCTATTAGGCCAGAGTAAGGGTTAAGACCTTAGCTATTAGGCCAGAGTAAGAGTTAAGACCTTAGCTATTAGGCCAGAGAAAGAGTTAAGACCTTAGCTATTAGGCCAGAGTAGGAGTCTAAGAACTTAACCATTAGGCCAGAGTAAGAGTTAAGACCTTAGCTATTAGGCCAGAGTAAGAGTTAATCCCTTAACCAGTAGGCCAGAGTAATAGTTAAGACCTTAACCAGTAGGCCAGAGTAAGAGTCTAAGACCTTAGCAATTGGGCCAGAGTAAGAGTTAAGACTTTAACCAGTAGGCCAGAGCAAGAGTTAAGACCTTAACCTGTAGGCCATAGTACGAGTCTAAGACCTTAGCTATTAGGCCAGAGTAAGAGTTAAGACCTTAACCATTAGGCCAGAGTACGAGTTAAGACCTTAACCATTAGGCCAGAGTACGAGTATAAGACCTTAGCTATTAGACCAGAGTAAGAGTTAAGACCTTAACCAGGAGGTCAGAGTAAGAGTTAAGACCTTAGCTATTAGGCCAGAGTAAGTGTTAAGACCTTAACCATTAGACCAGAGTAAGAGTTAAGACCTTAGCTATTAGGCCAGAGTAAGAGTTAAGACCTTAGCTATTAGTAAGAGTTAAGACCTTAACCATTAGGCCAGAGTAAGAGTTAAGACCTTAACCTGTAGGCCAGAGTAAGAGTTAAGACCTTAACAAGTAGGCCAGAGTAAGAGTTAAGACCTTAGCTATTAGGCCAGAGTAAGAGTTAAGACCTTAACCATTAGGCCAGAGTAAGAGTTAAGACCTTAACTAGTAGGCCAGAGTAAGAGTCTAAGACCTTAACCATTAGGCCAGAGTACGAGTCTAAGACCTTAGCTAATAGGCCAGAGTAAGAGTTAAGACCTTAACCAGTAGGCCAGAGTAAGAGTTAAGACCTTAACCAGTAGGCCAGAGTACGAGTCTAAGACCTTAGCTATTAGACCAGAGTAAGAGTTAAGACCTTAGCTATTAGGCCAGAGAAAGAGTTAAGACCTTAACCAGTAGGCCAGAGTAAGAGTTAAGACCTTAGCTATTAGGCCAGAGTAAGAGTTAAGACCTTAACCAGTAGGCCAGAGTACGAGTCTAAGACCTTAGCTATTAGGCCAGAGTAAGAGTTAAGACCTTAACCAATAGGCCAGAGTAAGAGTTAAGACCTTAACCAGTAGGCCATAGTACGAGTCTAAGACCTTAGCTATTAGGCCAGAGTAAGAGTTAAGACCTTAACCAGTAGGCCAGAGTACGAGTCTAAGACCTTAGCTATTAGGCCAGAGTAAGAGTCTAAGACCTTAGCTATTAGGCCAGAGTAAGAGTTAAGACCTTAGCTATTAGGCCAGAGTAAGAGTTAAGACCTTAACCAGTAGGCCAGAGTAAGAGTTAAGACCTTAGCTATTAGGCCAGAGTGAGAGTTAAGACCTTAGCTATTAGGCCAGAGTAAGAGTTAAGACCTTAACCAGCAGGCCAGAGTAAGAGTTAAGACCTTAACCTGTAGGCCATAGTACAAGTCTAAGACCTTAGCTATTAGGCCAGAGTAAGAGTTAAGACCTTAACCATTAGGCCAGAGTACAAGTATAAGACCTTATCTATTAGGCCAGAGTAAGAGTTAAGACCTTAACCAGTAGGCCAGAGTAAGAGTCTAAGACCTTAGCTATTAGGCCAGAGTAAGAGTTAAGACCTTAACCTGTAGGCCAGAGTAAGAGTTAAGACGTTAACCATTAGGCCAGAGTACAAGTCTAAGACCTTAGCTATTAGGCCAGAGTACGAGTCTAAGACCTTAGCTATTAGGCCAGAGAAAGAGTTAAGACCTTAACCATTAGGCCAGAGTACGAGTCTAAGACCTTAGCTATTAGGCCAGAGTACGAGTCTAAGACCTTAGCTATCAGGCCAGAGTAAGAGTTAAGATCTTAGCTGTTAGGCCTGAGAAAGAGTTAAGACCTTAGCTATTAGGCCAGAGTAAGAGTTAAGACCTTAACCATTAGGCCAGAGTACGAGTCTAAGACCTTAGCTATTAGGCCAGAGTAAGAGTTAAGACCTTAGCTATTAGGCCAGAGTAAGAATTAAGACATTAACCAGTAGGCCAGAGTAAGAGTTAAGACCTTAGCTATAAGGCCAGAGTAACAGTTAAGACCTTAGCTATTAGGCCAGCGTAAGAGTTAAGACCTTAGCTATTAGGCCAGAGTAAGAGTTAAGACCTTAGCTATTAGGCCAGAGTAAGAGTTAAGACCTTAAGCACTAGGCCAGAGTAAGAGAAGACCTTAACCAGTAGGCCACAGTAAGAGTTAAGACCTTAACCAGTATGCCATAGTACGAGTCTAAGACCTTAGCTATTAGGCCAGAGTAAGAGTTAAGACCTTAACCAGTAGGCAAGAGTACGAGTCTAAGACCTTAGCTATTAGGCCAGAGTAAGAGTCTAAGACCTTAGCTATTAGGCCAGAGTAAGAGTTAAGACCTTAACCAGTAGGCCAGAGTAAGAGTTAAGACCTTAACCAGTAGGCCAGAGTAAGAGTTAAGACCTTAACCTGTAGGCCATAGTACGAGTCTAAGACCTTAGCTATTAGGCCAGAGTAAGAGTTAAGACCTTAGCTATTAGGCCAGAGTATGAGTCTAAGACCTTAGCTATTAGGCCAGAGTAAGAGTTAAGACCTTAGCTATTACGCCAGAGTAAGAGTTAAGACCTTGACCAGTAGGCAAGAGTACAAGTCTAAGACCTTAGCTATTAGGCCAGAGTAAGAGTTAAGACCTTAACCAGTAGGCCAGAGTAAGAGTTAAGACCTTAACCATTAGGCCAGAGTACGAGTCTAAGACCTTAACCATTAGGCCAGAGTAAGAGTTAAGACCTTAACCAGTAGGCCAGAGTAAGAGTTAAGACCTTAACCAGTAGGCCAGAGTACGAGTCTAAGATCTTAGCTATTAGGCCAGAGTAAGAGTCTAAGACCTTAGCTATTAGGCCAGTGTAAGAGTTAAGACCTTAGCTATTAGGCCAGAGTAAGAGTTAAGACCTTAACCAGTAGGCCAGAGTAAGAGTTAAGACCTTAACCAGTAGGCCAGAGTAAGAGTTAAGACCTTAACCTGTAGGCCATAGTACGAGTCTAAGACCTTAGCTATTAGGCCAGAGTAAGAGTTAAGACCTTAACCAGTAGGCCAGAGTAAGAGTTAAGACCTTAACCTGTAGGCCAGAGTATGAGTTAAGACCTTAACCAGTAGGCCAGAGTACGAGTCTAAAACCTTAGCTATTAGTCCAGAGTAAGAGTTAAGACCTTAACCATTAGGCCAGAGTACGAGTCTAAGACCTTAGCTATTAGGCCAGAGAAGGAGTTAAGACCTTAGCTATTAGGCCAGAGTAAGAGTTAAGACCTTAGCTATTAGGCCAGAGCAAGAGTTAAGACCTTAACCTGTAGGCCATAGTACGAGTCTAAGACCTTAGCTATTAGGCCAGAGTAAGAGTTAAGACCTTAGCTATTAGGCCAGAGTAAGAGTTAAGACCTTAGCTATTAGGCCAGAGTACGAGTCTAAGACCTTAGCTATTAGGCCAGAGTAAGAGTTAAGACCTTAACCAGTAGGCCAGAGTAAGAGTTAAGACCTTAGCTATAATGCCAGAGTAAGAGTTAAGACCTTAGCTATTAGGCCAGAGTAAGAGTTAAGACCTTAGCTATTAGGCCAGAGTAAGAGTTAAGACCTTAAGCAGTAGGCCAGAGTAAGAGTTAAGACCTTAACCAGTAGGCCAGAGTAAGAGTTAAGACCTTAACCAGTAGGCCAGAGTACGAGTCTAAGACCTTAGCTATTAGGCCAGAGTAAGAGTTAAGACCTTAGCTATTAGGCCAGAGCAAGAGTTAAGACCTTAACCATTAGGCCAGAGTACAAGTCTAAGACCTTAGCTATTAGGCCAGAGTAAGAGTTAAGACCTTAACCAGTAGGCCAGAGTACAAGTCTAAGACCTTAGCTATTAGGCCAGAGTAAGAGTTAAGACCTTAACCAGTAGGCCAGAGTAAGAGTTAAGACCTTAACCATTAGGCCAGAGTACGAGTCTAAGACCTTAACCATTAGGCCAGAGTACGAGTTAAGACCTTAGCTATTAGGCCAGAGTAAGAGTTAAGACCTTAACCTGTAGGCCATAGTACGAGTCTAAGACCTTAGCTATTAGGCCAGAGTAAGTGTTAAGACCTTAGCCAGTAGGCCAGAGTAATAGTTAAGACGTTAACCAGTAGGCCAGAGTGAGAGTTAAGACCTTAACCAGTAGGCCAGAGTGCGAGTCTAAGACCTTTTCTATTAGGCCAGAGTAAGAGTTAAGACCTTAGCTATTAGGCCAGAGTAAGAGTTAAGACCTTAACCAGTAGGCCAGAGTAAGAGTTAAGACCTTAACCAGTAGGCCATAGTACGAGTCTAAGACCTTAGCTATTAGGCCAGAGTTAGAGTTAAGACCTTAACCAGTAGGCCAGAGTTTGAGTCTAAGACCTTAGCTATTAGGCCAGAGCAAGAGTTAAGACCTTAACCTGTAGGCCATAGTATGAGTCTAAGACCTTAGCTATTAGGCCAGAGTAAGTGTTAAGACCTTAACCAGTAGGCCAGAGTAAGAGTTAAGACCTTAACCAGTAGGCCAGAGTAAGAGTTAAGACCTTAACCAGTAGGCCAGAGTACGAGTCTAAGACCTTTTCTTTTAGGCCAGAGTAAGAGTTAAGACCTTAGCTATTAGGCCAGAGTAAGAGTTAAGACCTTAACCAGTAGGCCAGAGTAAGAGTTAAGACCTTAACCAGTAGGCCAGAGTAAGAGTTAAGACCTTAGCTATTAGGCCAGAGTAAGAGTTAATCCCTTAACCAGTAGGCCAGAGTAATAGTTAAGACCTTAACCAGTAGGCCAGAGTAAGAGTCTAAGACCTTAGCAATTGGGCCAGAGTAAGAGTTAAGACCTTTACCAGTAGGCCAGAGCAAGGGTTAAGACCTTAACCTGTAGGCCATAGTACGAGTCTAAGACCTTAGCTATTAGGCCAGAGTAAGAGTTAAGACCTTAACCATTAGGCCAGAGTAAGAGTTAAGACCGTAACCAGTAGGCCAGAGTTCGAGTCTAAGACCTTAGCTATTAGGCTAGAGTAAGAGTTAAGACCTTAGCTATTAGGCCAGAGTAAGAGTTAAGACCTTAACCAGTAGGCCAGAGTAAGAGTTAAGACCTTAACCAGTAGGCCATAGTACGAGTCTAAGACCTTAGCTATTAGGCCAGAGTAAGAGTTAAGACCTTAACCAGTAGGCCAGAGTACGAGTCTAAGATCTTAGCTATTAGGCCAGAGTAAGAGTCTAAGACCTTAGCTATTAGGCCAGAGTAAGAGTTAAGACTTTAGCTATTAGGCCGGAGTAAGAGTTAAGACCTTAACCAGTAGGCCAGAGTAAGAGTTACGACCTTAACCAGTAGGCCAGAGTAAGAGTTAAGACCTTAACCTGTAGGCCATAGTACGAGTCTAAGACCTTAGCTATTAGGCCAGAGTAAGAGTTAAGACCTTAACCAGTAGGCCAGAGTAAGAGTTAAGACCTTAACCTGTAGGCCAGAGTACGAGTTAAGACCTTAACCAGTAGGCCAGAGTACGAGTCTAAAACCTTAGCTATTAGTCCAGAGTAAGAGTTAAGACCTTAACCATTAGGCCAGAGTACGAGTCTAAGACCTTAGCTATTAGGCCAGAGTAGGAGTTGAAACCTTAGCTATTAGGCCAGAGTAAGAGTTAAGACCTTAGCTATTAGGCCAGAGCAAGAGGTAAGACCTTAACCTGTAGGCCATAGTACGAGTCTAAGACCTTAGCTATTAGGCCAGAGTAAGAGTTAAGACCTTAGCTATTAGACCAGAGTAAGAGTTAAGACGTTAGATATTAGGCCAGTGTACGAGTCTAAGACCTTAGCTATTAGGCCAGAGTAAGAGTTAAGACCTTAACCAGTAGGCCAGAGTAAGAGTTAAGACCTTAGCTATAATGCCAGAGTAAGAGTTAAGACCTTAGCTATTAGGCCAGAGTAAGAGTTAAGACCTTAGCTATTAGGCCAGAGTAAGAGTTAAGACCTTAAGCAGTAGGCCAGAGTAAGAGTTAAGACCTTAACCAGTAGGCCAGAGTAAGCGTTAAGACCTTAACCAGTAGGCCAGAGTACGAGTCTAAGACCTTAGCTATTAGGCCAGAGTAAGAGTTAAGACCTTAGCTATTAGGCCAGAGCAAGAGTTAAGACCTTAACCATTAGGCCAGAGTACAAGTCTAAGACCTTAGCTATTAGGCCAGAGTAAGAGTTAAGACCTTAACCAGTAGGCCAGAGTACAAGTCTAAGACCTTAGCTATGAGGCCAGAGTAAGAGTTAAGACCTTAACCAGTAGGCCAGAGTAAGAGTTAAGACCTTAACCATTAGGCCAGAGTACGAGTCTAAGACCTTAACCAGTAGGCCAGAGTAAGAGTTAAGACCTTAACCAGTAGGCCAGAGTACGAGTCTAAGACCTTTTCTATTAGGCCAGAGTAAGAGTTAAGACCTTAGCTATTAGGCCAGAGTAAGAGTTAAGACCTTACCCATTAGGCCAGAGTAAGAGTTAAGACCTTAACCGGTAGGCCAGAGTTCAAGTCTAAGACCTTAGCTATTAGGCCAGAGTAAGAGTTAAGACCTTAACCTGTAGGCCATAGTACGAGTCTAAGACCTTAGCTATTAGGACAGAGTAAGAGTTAAGACCTTAGCTATTAGGCCAGAGTAAGAGTTAAGACCTTAAACAGTGGGCCTGAGTAAGAGTTAAGACCTTAACCAGTAGGCCATAGTACGAGTCTAAGACCTTAGCTATTAGGCCAGAGTACGAGTTAAGACCTTAAACAGTAGGCCAGAGTACGAGTCTAAGACCTTAGCTATTAGGCCAGAGTAAGAGTCTAAGACCTTAGCTATTAGGCCAGAGTAAGAGTTAAGACCTTAGCTAATAGGCCAGAGTAAGAGTTAAGACCTTAACCTGTAGGCCATAGTACGAGTCTAAGACCTTAGCTATTAGGACAGAGTAAGAGTTAAGAACTTAACCAGTAGGCCAGAGTACGAGTCTAAGACCTTAGCTATTAGGCCAGAGTAAGAGTTAAGATCTTAGCTATTAGGCCAGAGTAAGGGTTAAGACCTTAGCTATTAGGCCAGAGTAAGAGTTAAGACCTTAGCTATTAGGCCAGAGAAAGAGTTAAGACCTTAGCTATTAGGCCAGAGTAGGAGTCTAAGAACTTAACCAGTAGGCCAGAGTAAGAGTTAAGACCTTAGCTATTAGGCCAGAGTAAGAGTTAATCCCTTAACCAGTAGGCCAGAGTAATAGTTAAGACCTTAACCAGTAGGCCAGAGTAAGAGTCTAAGACCTTAGCAATTGGGCCAGAGTAAGAGTTAAGACTTTAACCAGTAGGCCAGAGCAAGAGTTAAGACCTTAACCTGTAGGCCATAGTACGAGTCTAAGACCTTAGCTATTAGGCCAGAGTAAGAGTTAAGACCTTAACCAGTAGGCCAGAGTACGAGTTAAGACCTTAACCATTAGGCCAGAGTACGAGTATAAGACCTTAGCTATTAGACCAGAGTAAGAGTTAAGACCTTAACCAGGAGGTCAGAGTAAGAGTTAAGACCTTAGCTTATAGGCCAGAGTAAGAGTTAAGACCGTAACCATTAGGCCAGAGTAAGAGTTAAGACCTTAGCTATTAGGCCAGAGTAAGAGTTAAGACCTAACCTTTGGGCCAGAGTACGAGTCTAAGACCTTAGCTATTAGGCCAGAGTAAGAGTTAAGACCTTAACCATTAGGCCAGAGTAAGAGTTAAGACCTTAACCTGTAGGCCAGAGTAAGAGTTAAGACCTTAACAAGAAGGCCAGAGTAAGAGTTAAGACCTTAGCTATTAGGTCAGAGTAAGAGTTAAGACCTTAACCATTAGGCCAGAGTAAGAGTTAAGACCTTAACTAGTAGGCCAGAGTAAGAGTCTAAGACCTTAACCATTAGGCCAGAGTACGAGTCTAAGACCTTAGCTAATAGGCCAGAGTAAGAGTTAAGACCTTAACCAGTAGGCCAGAGTAAGCGTTAAGACCTTAACCAGTAGGCCAGAGTACGAGTCTAAGACCTTAGCTATTAGACCAGAGTAAGAGTTAAGACCTTAGCTATTAGGCCAGAGAAAGAGTTAAGACCTTAACCAGTAGGCCAGAGTAAGAGTTAAGACCTTAGCTATTAGGCCAGAGTAAGAGTTAAGACCTTAACCAGTAGGCCAGAGTACGAGTCTAAGACCTTAGCTATTAGGCCAGAGTAAGAGTTAAAACCTTAACCAATAGGCCAGAGTAAGAGTTAAGACCTTAACCAGTAGGCCATAGTACGAGTCTAAGACCTTAGCTATTAGGCCAGAGTAAGAGTTAAGACCTTAACCAGTAGGCCAGAGTACGAGTCTAAGACCTTAGCTATTAGGCCAGAGTAAGAGTTAAGACCTTAGCTATTAGGCCAGAGTAAGAGTTAAGACCTTAACCAGTAGGCCAGAGTAAGAGTTAAGACCTTAGCTATTAGGCCAGAGTGAGAGTTAAGACCTTAGCTATTAGGCCAGAGTAAGAGTTAAGACCTTAGCTATTAGGCCAGAGTAAGAGTTAAGACCTTAACCAGTAGGCCAGAGTAAGAGTTAAGACCTTAGCTATTAGGCCAGAGTGAGAGTTAAGACCTTAGCTATTAGGCCAGAGTAAGAGTTAAGACCTTAACCAGCAGGCCAGAGTAAGAGTTAAGACCTTAACCTGTAGGCCATAGTACAAGTCTAAGACCTTAGCTATTAGGCCAGAGTAAGAGTTAAGACCTTAACCATTAGGCCAGAGTACGAGTATAAGACCTTATCTATTAGGCCAGAGTAAGAGTTAAGACCTTAACCAGTAGGCCAGAGTAAGAGTCTAAGACCTTAGCTATTAGGCCAGAGTAAGAGTTAAGACCTTAACCTGTAGGCCAGAGTAAGAGTTAAGACGTTAACCATTAGGCCAGAGTACGAGTCTAAGACCTTAGCTATTAGACCAGAGTACGAGTCTAAGATCTTAGCTATTAGGCCAGAGTAAGAGTTAAGACCTTAACCATTAGGCCAGAGTACGAGTCTAAGACCTTAGCTATTAGGCCAGAGTACGAGTCTAAGACCTTAGCTATCAGGCCAGAGTAAGAGTTAAGATCTTAGCTGTTAGGCCTGAGAAAGAGTTAAGACCTTAGCTATTAGGCCAGAGTAAGAGTTAAGACCTTAACCATTAGGCCAGAGTAAGAGTCTAAGACCTTAGCTATTAGGCCAGAGTAAGAGTTAAGACCTTAACCTGTAGGCCTAAGTAAGAGTTAAGACGTTAACCATTAGGCCAGAGTACGAGTCTAAGACCTTAGCTATTAGACAAGAGTACGAGTCTAAGATCTTAGCTATTAGGCCAGAGTAAGAGTTAAGACCTTAACCATTAGGCCAGAGTACGAGTCTAAGACCTTAGCTATTAGGCCAGAGTACGAGTCTAAGACCTTAGCTATCAGGCCAGAGTAAGAGTTAAGATCTTAGCTGTTAGGCCTGAGAAAGAGTTAAGACCTTAGCTATTAGGCCAGAGTAGGAGTCTAAGAACTTAACCAGTAGGCCAGAGTAAGAGTTAAGACCTTAGCTATTAGGCCAGAGTAAGAGTTAATCCCTTAACCAGTAGGCCAGAGTAATAGTTAAGACCTTAACCAGTAGGCCAGAGTAAGAGTCTAAGACCTTAGCAATTGGGCCAGAGTAAGAGTTAAGACTTTAACCAGTAGGCCAGAGCAAGAGTTAAGACCTTAACCTGTAGGCCATAGTACGAGTCTAAGACCTTAGCTATTAGGCCAGAGTAAGAGTTAAGACCTTAACCAGTAGGCCAGAGTACGAGTTAAGACCTTAACCATTAGGCCAGAGTACGAGTATAAGACCTTAGCTATTAGACCAGAGTAAGAGTTAAGACCTTAACCAGGAGGTCAGAGTAAGAGTTAAGACCTTAGCTTATAGGCCAGAGTAAGAGTTAAGACCGTAACCATTAGGCCAGAGTAAGAGTTAAGACCTTAGCTATTAGGCCAGAGTAAGAGTTAAGACCTTAACCTTTGGGCCAGAGTACGAGTCTAAGACCTTAGCTATTAGGCCAGAGTAAGAGTTAAGACCTTAACCATTAGGCCAGAGTAAGAGTTAAGACCTTAACCTGTAGGCCAGAGTAAGAGTTAAGACCTTAACAAGAAGGCCAGAGTAAGAGTTAAGACCTTAGCTATTAGGTCAGAGTAAGAGTTAAGACCTTAACCATTAGGCCAGAGTAAGAGTTAAGACCTTAACTAGTAGGCCAGAGTAAGAGTCTAAGACCTTAACCATTAGGCCAGAGTACGAGTCTAAGACCTTAGCTAATAGGCCAGAGTAAGAGTTAAGACCTTAACCAGTAGGCCAGAGTAAGCGTTAAGACCTTAACCAGTAGGCCAGAGTACGAGTCTAAGACCTTAGCTATTAGACCAGAGTAAGAGTTAAGACCTTAGCTATTAGGCCAGAGAAAGAGTTAAGACCTTAACCAGTAGGCCAGAGTAAGAGTTAAGACCTTAGCTATTAGGCCAGAGTAAGAGTTAAGACCTTAACCAGTAGGCCAGAGTACGAGTCTAAGACCTTAGCTATTAGGCCAGAGTAAGAGTTAAGACCTTAACCAATAGGCCAGAGTAAGAGTTAAGACCTTAACCAGTAGGCCATAGTACGAGTCTAAGACCTTAGCTATTAGGCCAGAGTAAGAGTTAAGACCTTAACCAGTAGGCCAGAGTACGAGTCTAAGACCTTAGCTATTAGGCCAGAGTAAGAGTTAAGACCTTAGCTATTAGGCCAGAGTAAGAGTTAAGACCTTAACCAGTAGGCCAGAGTAAGAGTTAAGACCTTAGCTATTAGGCCAGAGTGAGAGTTAAGACCTTAGCTATTAGGCCAGAGTAAGAGTTAAGACCTTAACCAGCAGGCCAGAGTAAGAGTTAAGACCTTAACCTGTAGGCCATAGTACAAGTCTAAGACCTTAGCTATTAGGCCAGAGTAAGAGTTAAGACCTTAACCATTAGGCCAGAGTACGAGTATAAGACCTTATCTATTAGGCCAGAGTAAGAGTTAAGACCTTAACCAGTAGGCCAGAGTAAGAGTCTAAGACCTTAGCTATTAGGCCAGAGTAAGAGTTAAGACCTTAACCTGTAGGCCAGAGTAAGAGTTAAGACGTTAACCATTAGGCCAGAGTACGAGTCTAAGACCTTAGCTATTAGACCAGAGTACGAGTCTAAGATCTTAGCTATTAGGCCAGAGTAAGAGTTAAGACCTTAACCATTAGGCCAGAGTACGAGTCTAAGACCTTAGCTATTAGGCCAGAGTACGAGTCTAAGACCTTAGCTATCAGGCCAGAGTAAGAGTTAAGATCTTAGCTGTTAGGCCTGAGAAAGAGTTAAGACCTTAGCTATTAGGCCAGAGTAAGAGTTAAGACCTTAACCATTAGGCCAGAGTACAAGTCTAAGACCTTAGCTATTAGGCCAGAGTAAGAGTTAAGACCTTAGCTATTAGGCCAGAGTAAGAGTTAAGACATTAACCAGTAGGCCAGAGTAAGAGTTAAGACCTTAGCTATAAGGCCAGAGTAACAGTTAAGACCTTAGCTATTAGGCCAGCGTAAGAGTTAAGACCTTAGCTATTAGGCCAGAGTAAGAGTCTAAGACCTTAGCTATTAGGCCAGAGTAAGAGTTTAGACCTTAACCAGTAGGCCAGAGTAAGAGTTAAGACCTTAACCAGTAGGCCAGAGTAAGAGTTAAGACCTTAACCTGTAGGCCATAGTACGAGTCTAAGACCTTAGCTATTAGGCCAGAGTAAGAGTTAAGACCTTAGCTATTAGGCCAGAGTATGAGTCTAAGACCTTAGCTATTAGGCCAGAGTAAGAGTTAAGACTTTAGCTATTAGGCCAGAGTAAGAGTTAAGACCTTAACCAGTAGGCCAGAGTACAAGTCTAAGACCTTAGCTATTAGGCCAGAGTAAGAGTTAAGACCTTAACCAGTAGGCCAGAGTAAGAGTTAAGACCTTAACCATTAGGCCAGAGTACGAGTCTAAGACCTTAACCATTAGGCCAGAGTAAGAGTTAAGACCTTAACCAGTAGGCCAGAGTGAGAGTTAAGACCTTAACCAGTGGGCCAGAGTAAGAGTTAAGACCTTAACCAGTAGGCCAGAGTACGAGTCTAATACCTTTTCTATTAGGCCAGAGTAAGAGTTAAGACCTTAGCTATTAGGCCAGAGTAAGAGTTAAGACCTTACCCATTAGGCCAGAGTAAGAGTTAAGACCTTAACCGGTAGGCCATAGTACGAGTCGAAGACCTTAGCTATTAGGCCAGAGTAAGAGTTAAGACCTTAAACAGTAGGCCAGAGTAAGAGTTAAGACCTTAACCAGTAGGCCATAGTACGAGTCTAAGACCTTAGCTATTAGGCCAGAGTACGAGTTAAGACCTTAAACAGTAGGCCAGAGTAAGAGTTAAGACCTTAGCTATTAGGCCAGAGTAAGAGTTAAGACCTTAACCTGTAGGCCATAGTACGAGTCTAAGACCTTAGCTATTAGGACAGAGTAAGAGTTAAGACCTTAAGCAGTAGGCCAGAGTACGAGTCTAAGACCTTAGCTATTAGGCCAGAGTAAGAGTTAAGATCTTAGCTATTAGGCCAGAGTAAGGGTTAAGACCTTAGCTATTAGGCCAGAGTAAGAGTTAAGACCTTAGCTATTAGGCCAGAGAAAGAGTTAAGACCTTAGCTATTAGGCCAGAGTAGGAGTCTAAGAACTTAACCAGTAGGCCAGAGTAAGAGTTAAGACCTTAGCTATTAGGCCAGAGTAAGAGTTAATCCCTTAACCAGTAGGACAGAGTAATAGTTAAGACCTTAACCAGTAGGCCAGAGTAAGAGTCTAAGACCTTAGCAATTGGGCCAGAGTAAGAGTTAAGACCTTAACCAGTAGGCCAGAGCAAGAGTTAAGACCTTAACCTGTAGGCCATAGTACGAGTCTAAGACCTTAGCTATTAGGCCAGAGTAAGAGTTAAGACCTTAACCATTAGGCCAGAGTACGAGTTAAGACCTTAACCATTAGGCCAGAGTACGAGTATAAGACCTTAGCTATTAGACCAGAGTAAGAGTTAAGACCTTATCCAGGAGGTCAGAGTAAGAGTTAAGACCTTAGCTATTAGGCCAGAGTAAGAGATAAGACCTTAACCAGTAGGCCAGAGTAAGAGTTAAGACCTTAGCTATTAGGCCAGAGTAAGAGTTAAGTCCTTAGCTATTAGGCCAGAGTAAGAGTTAAGACCTTAACCATTAGGCCAGAGTAAGAGTTAAGACCTTAACCAGTAGGCCAGAGTACAAGTCTAAGACCTTAGCTATTAGGCCAGAGTAAGAGTTAAGACCTTAGCTATTAGGCCAGAGTAAGAGTTAAGACCTTAACCAGTGGGCCAGAGTAAGAGTTAAGACCTTAACCAGTAGGCCATTGTACGAGTCTAAGACCTTAGCTATTAGGCCAGAGTAAGAGTTAAGACCTTAACCAGTAGGCCAGAGTACGAGTCTAAGACCTTAGCTATTAGGCCAGAGTAAGAGTCTAAGACCTTAGCTATTATGCCAGAGTAAGAGTTAAGACCTTAGCTATTAGGCCAGAGTAAGAGTTAAGACCTTAACCAGTAGGCCAGAGTAAGAGTTAAGACCTTAACCAGTAGGCCAGAGTAAGAGTTAAGACCTTAACCTGTAGGCCATAGTACGAGTCTAAGACCTTAGCTATTAGGCCAGAGTAAGAGTTAAGACCTTAACCAGTAGGCCAGAGTAAGAGTTAAGACCTTAACCTCTAGGCCAGAGTACGAGTCTAAGACCTTAGCTATTAGGCCAGAGTAAGAGTTAAGACCTTAACCAGTAGGCCAGAGTACGAGTCTAAGACCTTAGCTATTAGGCCAGAGTAAGAGTCTAAGACCTTAGCTATTAGGCCAGAGTAAGAGTTAAGACCTTAGCTATTAGGCCAGAGTAAGAGTTAAGACCTTAACCAGTAGGCCAGAGTAAGAGTTAAGACCTTAACCAGTAGGCCAGAGTAAGAGTTAAGACCTTAACCTGTAGGCCATAGTACGAGTCTAAGACCTTAGCTATTAGGCCAGAGTAAGAGTTAAGACCTTAACCAGTAGGCCAGAGTAAGAGTTAAGACCTTAGCTATTAGTCCAGAGTAAGAGTTAAGACCTTAACCAGTAGGCCAGAGTACGAGTCTAAGACCTTAGCTATTAGGCCAGAGTAAGAGTTAAGACCTTAGCTATTAGGCCAGAGCAAGAGTTAAGACCTTAACCATTAGGCCAGAGTACAAGTCTAAGACCTTAGTATTAGGCCAGAGTAAGAGTTAAGACCTTAACCAGTAGGCCAGAGTACAAGTCTAAGACCTTAGCTATTAGGCCAGAGTAAGAGTTAAGACCTTAACCAGTAGGCCAGAGTAAGAGTTAAGACCTTAACCATTAGGCCAGAGTACGAGTCTAAGACCTTAACCATTAGGCCAGAGTACGAGTTAAGACCTTAGCTATTAGGCCAGAGTAAGAGTTAAGACCTTAACCTGTAGGCCAGAGTAAGAGTTAAGACCTTAGCTATTAGGCCAGAGTAAGAGTTAAGACCTTAACCATTAGGCCAGAGTAAGAGTTAAGACCTTAACCTGTAGGCCATAGTACGAGTCTAAGACCTTAGCTATTAGGCCAGAGTAAGAGTTAAGACCTTAACCAGTAGGCCAGAGTAAGAGTTAAGACCTTAACCTGTAGGCCATAGTACGAGTCTAAGACCTTAGCTATTAGGCCAGAGTAAGAGTTAAGACCTTAACCAGTAGGCCAGAGTAAGAGTTAAGACCTTAACCAGTAGGCCAGAGTAAGAGTTAAGACCTTAACCAGTAGGCCAGAGTACGAGTCTAAGACCTTAGCTATTAGGCCAGAGTAAGAGTTAAGACCTTAGCTATTAGGCCAGAGCAAGAGTTAAGACCTTAACCATTAGGCCAGAGTACAAGTCTAAGACCTTAGTATTAGGCCAGAGTAAGAGTTAAGACCTTAACCAGTAGGCCAGAGTACAAGTCTAAGACCTTAGCTATTAGGCCAGAGTAAGAGTTAAGACCTTAACCAGTAGGCCAGAGTAAGAGTTAAGACCTTAACCATTAGGCCAGAGTACGAGTCTAAGACCTTAACCATTAGGCCAGAGTACGAGTTAAGACCTTAGCTATTAGGCCAGAGTAAGAGTTAAGACCTTAACCTGTAGGCCAGAGTAAGAGTTAAGACCTTAGCTATTAGGCCAGAGTAAGAGTTAAGACCTTAACCAGTAGGCCAGAGTACGAGTCTAAGACCTTAGCTATTAGGCCAGAGTAAGAGTTAAGACCTTAGCTATTAGGCCAGAGCAAGAGTTAAGACCTTAACCATTAGGCCAGAGTACAAGTCTAAGACCTTAGCTATTAGGCCAGAGTAAGAGTTAAGACCTTAACCAGTAGGCCAGAGTACAAGTCTAAGACCTTAGCTATTAGGCCAGAGTAAGAGTTAAGACCTTAACCAGTAGGCCAGAGTAAGAGTTAAGACCTTAACCATTAGGCCAGAGTACGAGTCTAAGACCTTAACCATTAGGCCAGAGTACGAGTTAAGACCTTAGCTATTAGGCCAGAGTAAGAGTTAAGACCTTAACCTGTAGGCCATAGTACGAGTCTAAGACCTTAGCTATTAGGCCAGAGTAAGTGTTAAGACCTTAGCCAGTAGGCCAGAGTAATAGTTAAGACGTTAACCAGTAGGCCAGAGTGAGAGTTAAGACCTTAACCAGTAGGCCAGAGTGCGAGTCTAAGACCTTTTCTATTAGGCCAGAGTAAGAGTTAAGACCTTAGCAATTAGGCCAGAGTAAGAGTTAAGACCTTAACCAGTAGGCCAGAGTAAGAGTTAAGACCTTAACCAGTAGGCCATAGTACGAGTCTAAGACCTTAGCTATTAGGCCAGAGTTAGAGTTAAGACCTTAACCAGTAGGCCAGAGTTTGAGTCTAAGACCTTAGCTATTAGGCCAGAGCAAGAGTTAAGACCTTAACCTGTAGGCCATAGTATGAGTCTAAGACCTTAGCTATTAGGCCAGAGTAAGTGTTAAGACCTTAACCAGTAGGCCAGAGTAAGAGTTAAGACCTTAACCAGTAGGCCAGAGTAAGAGTTAAGACCTTAACCAGTAGGCCAGAGTACGAGTCTAAGACCTTTTCTTTTAGGCCAGAGTAAGAGTTAAGACCTTAGCTATTAGGCCAGAGTAAGAGTTAAGACCTTAACCAGTAGGCCAGAGTAAGAGTTAAGACCTTAACCAGTAGGCCAGAGTAAGAGTTAAGACCTTAGCTATTAGGCCAGAGTAAGAGTTAATCCCTTAACCAGTAGGCCAGAGTAATAGTTAAGACCTTAACCAGTAGGCCAGAGTAAGAGTCTAAGACCTTAGCAATTGGGCCAAAGTAAGAGTTAAGACCTTTACCAGTAGGCCAGAGCAAGAGTTAAGACCTTAACCTGTAGGCCATAGTACGAGTCTAAGACCTTAGCTATTAGGCCAGAGTAAGAGTTAAGACCTTAACCATTAGGCCAGAGTAAGAGTTAAGACCGTAACCAGTAGGCCAGAGTACGAGTCTAAGACCTTAGCTATTAGGCTAGAGTAAGAGTTAAGACCTTAGCTATTAGGCCAGAGTAAGAGTTAAGACCTTAATCAGTAGGCCAGAGTAAGAGTTAAGACCTTAACCAGTAGGCCATAGTACGAGTCTAAGACCTTAGCTATTAGGCCAGAGTAAGAGTTAAGACCTTAACCAGTAGGCCAGAGTACGAGTCTAAGATCTTAGCTATTAGGCCAGAGTAAGAGTCTAAGACCTTAGCTGTTAGGCCAGAGTAAGAGTTAAGACTTTAGCTATTAGGCCAGAGTAAGAGTTAAGACCTTAACCAGTAGGCCAGAGTAAGAGTTACGACCTTAACCAGTAGGCCAGAGTAAGAGTTAAGACCTTAACCTGTAGGCCATAGTACGAGTCTAAGACCTTAGGTATTAGGCCAGAGTAAGAGTTAAGACCTTAACCAGTAGGCCAGAGTAAGAGTTAAGACCTTAACCTGTAGGCCAGAGTACGAGTTAAGACCTTAACCAGTAGGCCAGAGTACGAGTCTAAAACCTTAGCTATTAGTCCAGAGTAAGAGTTAAGACCTTAACCATTAGGCCAGAGTACGAGTCTAAGACCTTAGCTATTAGGCCAGAGTAGGAGTTAAGACCTTAGCTATTAGGCCAGAGTAAGAGTTAAGACCTTAGCTATTAGGCCAGAGCAAGAGTTAAGACCTTAACCTGTAGGCCATAGTACGAGTCTAAGACCTTAGCTATTAGGCCAGAGTAAGAGTTAAGACCTTAGCTATTAGGCCAGAGTAAGAGTTAAGACCTTAGCTATTAGGCCAGAGTACGAGTCTAAGACCTTAGCTATTAGGCCAGAGTAAGAGTTAAGATCTTAGCTATTAGGCCAGAGTAAGGGTTAAGACCTTAGCTACTAGGCCAGAGTAAGAGTTAAGACCTTAGCTATTAGGCCAGAGAAAGAGTTAAGACCTTAGCTATTAGGCCAGAGTAGGAGTCTAAGAACTTAACCAGTAGGCCAGAGTAAGAGTTAAGACCTTAGCTATTAGGCCAGAGTAAGAGTTAATCCCTTAACCAGTAGGCCAGAGTAATAGTTAAGACCTTAACCAGTAGGCCAGAGTAAGAGTCTAAGACCTTAGCAATTGGGCCAGAGTAAGAGTTAAGACCTTAACCAGTAGGCCAGAGCAAGGTTAAGACCTTAACCTGTAGGCCATAGTACGAGTCTAAGACCTTAGCTATTAGGCCAGAGTAAGAGTTAAGACCTTAACCATTAGGCCAGAGTACGAGTTAAGACCTTAACCATTAGGCCAGAGTACGAGTATAAGACCTTAGCTATTAGACCAGAGTAAGAGTTAAGACCTTAACCAGGAGGTCAGAGTAAGAGTTAAGACCTTAGCTATTAGGCCAGAGTAAGAGTTAAGACCTTAACCAGTAGGCCAGAGTAAGAGTTAAGACCTTAGCTATTAGGCCAGAGTAAGAGTTAAGTCCTTAGCTATTAGGCCAGAGTAAGAGTTAAGACCTTAACCATTAGGCCAGAGTAAGAGTTAAGACCTTAACCAGTAGGCCAGAGTACAAGTCTAAGACCTTAGCTATTAGGCCAGAGTAAGAGTTAAGACCTTAGCTATTAGGCCAGAGTAAGAGTTAAGACCTTAACCAGTGGGCCAGAGTAAGAGTTAAGACCTTAACCAGTAGGCCATTGTACGAGTCTAAGACCTTAGCTATTAGGCCAGAGTAAGAGTTAAGACCTTAACCAGAAGGCCAGAGTACGAGTCTAAGACCTTAGCTATTAGGCCAGAGTAAGAGTCTAAGACCTTAGCTATTAGGCCAGAGTAAGAGTTAAGACCTTAGCTATTAGGCCAGAGTAAGAGTTAAGACCTTAACCAGTAGGCCAGAGTAAGAGATAAGACCTTAACCAGTAG
The DNA here is from genome assembly GCF_964204655.1 of Triturus cristatus. Classification (NCBI taxonomy): domain Eukaryota; kingdom Metazoa; phylum Chordata; class Amphibia; order Caudata; family Salamandridae; genus Triturus; species Triturus cristatus. The sequence continues at coordinate 254,005 of NW_028188346.1, forward strand.
GCCAGAGTAAGAGTTAAGACCTTAACCTGTAGGCCATAGTACGAGTCTAAGACCTTAGCTATTAGGCCAGAGTAAGAATTAAGACCTTAACCAGTAGGCCAGAGTAAGAGTTAAGACCTTAACCTCTAGGCCAGAGAACGAGTTAAGACCTTAACCAGTAGGCCAGAGTACGAGTCTAAAACCTTAGCTATTAGTGCAGAGTAAGAGTTAAGACCTTAACCATTAGGCCAGAGTACGAGTCTAAGACCTTAGCTATTAGGCCAGAGTAGGAGTTAAGACCTTAGCTATTAGGCCAGAGTAAGAGTTAAGACCTTAGCTATTAGGCCAGAGCAAGAGTTAAGACCTTAACCTGTAGGCCATAGTACGAGTCTAAGACCTTAGCTATTAGGCCAGAGTAAGAGTTAAGACCTTAGCTATTAGGCCAGAGTAAGAGTTAAGACCTTAGCTATTAGGCCAGAGTACGAGTCTAAGACCTTAGCTATTAGGCCAGAGTAAGAGTTAAGACCTTAACCAGTAGGCCAGAGTAAGAGTTAAGACCTTAGCTATAATGCCAGAGTAAGAGTTAAGACCTTAGCTATTAGGCCAGAGTAAGAGTTAAGACCTTAGCTATTAGGCCAGAGTAAGCGTTAAGACCTTAGCTATTAGGCCAGAGTAAGAGTTAAGACCTTAAGCAGTAGGCCAGAGTAAGAGTTAAGACCTTAACCAGTAGGCCAGAGTAAGAGTTAAGACCTTAACCAGTAGGCCAGAGTACGAGTCTAAGACCTTAGCTATTAGGCCAGAGTAAGAGTTAAGACCTTAGCTATTAGGCCAGAGCAAGAGTTAAGACCTTAACCATTAGGCCAGAGTACAAGTCTAAGACCTTAGTATTAGGCCAGAGTAAGAGTTAAGACCTTAACCAGTAGGCCAGAGTACAAGGCTAAGACCTTAGCTATTAGGCCAGAGTAAGAGTTAAGACCTTAACCAGTAGGCCAGAGTAAGAGTTAAGACCTTAACCATTAGGCCAGAGTACGAGTCTAAGACCTTAACCATTAGGCCAGAGTACGAGTTAAGACCTTAGCTATTAGGCCAGAGTAAGAGTTAAGACCTTAACCTGTAGGCCAGAGTAAGAGTTAAGACCTTAGCTATTAGGCCAGAGTACGAGTCTAAGACCTTAGCTATTAGGCCAGAGTAAGAGTTAAGACCTTAACCAGTAGGCCAGAGTAAGAGTTAAGACCTTAGCTATAATGCCAGAGTAAGAGTTAAGACCTTAGCTATTAGGCCAGAGTAAGAGTTAAGACCTTAAGCAGTAGGCCAGAGTAAGAGTTCAAAAAAATCTTTATTCGATTCATACAATGAATCATAAAAGCACAAAGTTAAAAAACATAATACACAAATAAGGTGATCCATCCATAAAACAAAAATTACAATTCAAAAAATCCATCATACAGCATAAATACAAATCCAATGGCAAAGCACAGTTCTACAGCTAATTTATCCATAGCGTTTCCTAATCTGAAGTGAAACTCTTATAAAATTTAACATGGCACAGCAAGTATCAACAGAAGATAATGACAGCAAATAATCATAGCCTTCTTTATAAGTGCATGGTTGCCGCCCCTTCAGGACAGGTTTAATAAATCTAATCCTTGGATCTTGATATAAGGAGCAAAACAGGACAACATGTATAGTACTTTGGCTAACTCTGTCATTACAGGGACAAGGGGGTAGCTGCTCACACCAACCCCCTTGTTTAGGAAAGGCAAAAAGAAAATGAAGGGTATTTAGCCTAAACCTCGTGAGATAAAACCGCCATTGGACATTAGTTGTAAAAGTTAAATAAAATTGATGCTGTAACTTAGGTACATAGCCAATAGGGCCTCCCAGACAAGGTGAGCCTAAAAATTTCCAGTAATTTGACTTAATTTGGGTTTTTATGTTTCCCTGGATATTTGCAGGATTTTCATAAACATGACCCAAACCTATCCTATTCAACATGTCCCTGACGTATGACAACCAGGGGATCTTGTTTGCATTATCCAGGCTCAAGCAGTCTGAGAGAATTTCTCTCGAGAGCTGCAAATCGTCAGATAACCATATTTTGCCCCATAATAATAGGGGTGACAGACGAATGATGTCAGTCACTTTGGTCATTCCCATTTCATTATGACAGAAGCTATTCGATGAACCCGATGGGATCAGTAATACCCGTTTTAGGAATTTATTTTCCATCACTTGTACCACTGAGGGGTTTTCGGTCCCCCATACTCCTGCCCCGTAGGTAGCCACAGATAAACATTTAGATATATAAAGAGTTTTAAGGTGCGCAACAGGTTTTTGACCCAACTTACCACAGAAGCGAAAAAGACCTTCTATGGAGCGGGTAGCACTCTGGACTCGAGCCTTCATTAAAGGGGCCCAACTTAATTTGCTATTGAAAAGATTTCCAAGGTAATTAAAATTTTCCACCCTTTCAATAGTAGAGTGATTCACCACAAATTTTCTAGGTTTTGTTCCTTTTGGACCACAGACCATTGCAAAAGATTTTCCAAAATTTACCTTCAGGTCAAGATCCAGCATGAAGGTGTTAAAGGCATCTAGGCACAACTGCAAACTGTTTCCAGTGAGGGTCATTAAAACAGTATCGTCTGCATATGAGAGTATAGGAATACTCCTACCGTTTACCTTTGGAAAATCACAACAGTGGTCCAACAAGTACTTCTCTAGTCCATTTGTGTATACTAGGAACAAGAAAGGCGCCAAAATGCAACCTTGACGCACCCCCTCAGTTGAGGGAATAGGTTTAGTTGTTTCTCCCCCAGGTCCGAATCTTATAGCCACGGACGTTGCTGCGTGTAGTCTGCGGAGAAGTGTCACCAGGGGTTCTTCGAAGCCCATATCGTCCATCATCTGCCACAGCCTGCTTCTACAAACAGTGTCAAAGGCGCTTGACAAGTCCATGAAGGCAAGGTAAATTGCAGAACTCCTTGCCTTCATGTACTTGCCAATAATTAGCGCCAAATTCAGGCATTGCTCAACTGTCCCCTTCCCACTTCTGAATCCATACTGGGAGTTCACAATTAGACCAACAGAGTCAGCCCATGTTTCTAATCTGGCCAAAATAACCCTCCCCAATAATTTACATGATGCATCGATCAAGGATATAGGGCGATAGCATCGGGGGTCACACCTATCGCCCTTCTTGAAAATCGGCACCACCACTGCCACCTTCCACGATACAGGGATGCGACCAAGAACAACAGCCCTAAAAACATTCAGTAATAAAGGTGCCCAAGCTTCAATATTATGTTTAAAAAAGTCCAAAGGGACAGCATCAGGGCCCGGGGCTTTTAATGATATGCCCTTCCTCAAAGCTTCTTCAACCTCTTCCAGTGTAAGTGAAGAGCTAAGAAGCAAAGCTGAAGATGGTACCACCAAATCCCCTACATCATCCAACAAATCCGAAAGTAATAATGCTTTGGGATTAAAGATTTTACCAAAGTGAACTTCCCAAGATTCACCAGTAATCTGCGTCAGTATACTTTCTTTGGTGTCATTTTTAAACAAGGGACGATTTACTACTTCCCAGAAGAGCCTACTATCTTTTAGCTCAGAGGCCTTCTCTAGATCGTCCCAGGCTCGATTTTTCAATTCCTGCTTCCTCTTTGTGATGGCCTCTTTATAAGCCCTTCTGGTCGATCTTATCAGTTCCTTATTTCTTGGTTTTTGTATAAGGGCAGCTTTTAAGGATTTATGTGAGGCAGAGCATGCGGAGTCAAACCATTTAAAACACCTTAAATTCTTTTTCCCCACTGGTTTTCTAAGGTGCTCAGCCACGTGCCCACATAATTTTTCAAAACTCCCAATGACCTTGTCTGGATCAGACGTCAGAGACAGGCATGATTCGATCTCAGTTTTACAAACATTCAGAATCTCTACCTCAAGGCCTTCAGCATTTATTTTCCCCCACTTCATAGTGACTCCCTGATTTTTATTATATGTTATGGGTTGCTCCCAAACCAAATGTTTTCTACTAGCAGGGGCACTCAAGGATAGCATTAAAGGATTATGATCGCTTACGGCACTTGCGTAAGAGTTAAGACCTTAACCAGTAGGCCAGAGTAAGAGTTAAGACCTTAACCAGTAGGCCAGAGTACGAGTCTAAGACCTTAGCTATTAGGCCAGAGTAAGAGTTAAGACCTTAGCTATTAGGCCAGAGCAAGAGTTAAGACCTTAACCATTAGGCCAGAGTACAAGTCTAAGACCTTAGCTATTAGGCCAGAGTAAGAGTTAAGACCTTAACCAGTAGGCCAGAGTACAAGTCTAAGACCTTAGCTATTAGGCCAGAGTAAGAGTTAAGACCTTAACCAGTAGGCCAGAGTAAGAGTTAAGACCTTAACCATTAGGCCAGAGTACGAGTCTAAGACCTTAACCATTAGGCCAGAGTACGAGTTAAGACCTTAGCTATTAGGCCAGAGTAAGAGTTAAGACCTTAACCTGTAGGCCATAGTACGAGTCTAAGACCTTAGCTATTAGGCCAGAGTAAGTGTTAAGACCTTAGCCAGTAGGCCAGAGTAATAGTTAAGACGTTAACCAGTAGGCCAGAGTGAGAGTTAAGACCTTAACCAGTAGGCCAGAGTGCGAGTCTAAGACCTTTTCTATTAGGCCAGAGTAAGAGTTAAGACCTTAGCTATTAGGCCAGAGTAAGAGTTAAGACCTTAACCAGTAGGCCAGAGTAAGAGTTAAGACCTTAACCAGTAGGCCATAGTACGAGTCTAAGACCTTAGCTATTAGGCCAGAGTTAGAGTTAAGACCTTAACCAGTAGGCCAGAGTTTGAGTCTAAGACCTTAGCTATTAGGCCAGAGCAAGAGTTAAGACCTTAACCTGTAGGCCATAGTATGAGTCTAAGACCTTAGCTATTAGGCCAGAGTAAGTGTTAAGACCTTAACCAGTAGGCCAGAGTAAGAGTTAAGACCTTAACCAGTAGGCCAGATTAAGAGTTAAGACCTTAACCAGTAGGCCAGAGTACGAGTCTAAGACCTTTTCTTTTAGGCCAGAGTAAGAGTTAAGACCTTAGCTATTAGGCCAGAGTAAGAGTTAAGACCTTAACCAGTAGGCCAGAGTAAGAGTTAAGACCTTAACCAGTAGGCCAGAGTAAGAGTTAAGACCTTAGCTATTAGGCCAGAGTAAGAGTTAATCCCTTAACCAGTAGGCCAGAGTAATAGTTAAGACCTTAACCAGTAGGCCAGAGTAAGAGTCTAAGACCTTAGCAATTGGGCCAGAGTAAGAGTTAAGACCTTAACCAGTAGGCCAGAGTAAGAGTTAAGACCTTAACCAGTAGGCCATAGTACGAGTCTAAGACCTTAGCTATTAGGCCAGAGTAAGAGTTAAGACCTTAACCAGTAGGCCAGAGTACGAGTCTAAGATCTTAGCTATTAGGCCAGAGTAAGAGTCTAAGACCTTAGCTATTAGGCCAGAGTAAGAGTTAAGACTTTAGCTATTAGGCCAGAGTAAGAGTTAAGACCTTAACCAGTAGGCCAGAGTAAGAGTTACGACCTTAACCAGTAGGCCAGAGTAAGAGTTAAGACCTTAACCTGTAGGCCATAGTACGAGTCTAAGACCTTAGCTATTAGGCCAGAGTAAGAGTTAAGACCTTAACCAGTAGGCCAGAGTAAGAGTTAAGACCTTAACCTGTAGGCCATAGTACGAGTCTAAGACCTTAGCTATTAGGCCAGAGTAAGAGTTAAGACCTTAGCTATTAGGCCAGAGTATGACTCTAAGACCTTAGCTATTAGGCCAGAGTAAGAGTCTAAGACCTTAGCTATTAGGCCAGAGTAAGAGTTAAGACTTTAGCTATTAGGCCAGAGTAAGAGTTAAGACCTTAACCAGTAGGCCAGAGTAAGAGTTACGACCTTAACCAGTAGGCCAGAGTAAGAGTTAAGACCTTAACCTGTAGGCCATAGTACGAGTCTAAGACCTTAGCTATTAGGCCAGAGTAAGAGTTAAGACCTTAACCAGTAGGCCAGAGTAAGAGTTAAGACCTTAACCTGTAGGCCAGAGTACGAGTTAAGACCTTAACCAGTAGGCCAGAGTACGAGTCTAAAACCTTAGCTATTAGTCCAGAGTAAAAGTTAAGACCTTAACCATTAGGCCAGAGTACGAGTCTAAGACCTTAGCTATTAGGCTAGAGTAGGAGTTAAGACCTTAGCTATTAGGCCAGAGTAAGAGTTAAGACCTTAGCTATTAGGCCAGAGCAAGAGTTAAGACCTTAACCTGTAGGCCATAGTACGAGTCTAAGACCTTAGCTATTAGGCCAGAGTAAGAGTTAAGACCTTAGCTATTAGGCCAGAGTAAGAGTTAAGACCTTAGCTATTAGGCCAGAGTACGAGTCTAAGACCTTAGCTATTAGGCCAGAGTAAGAGTTAAGATCTTAGCTATTAGGCCAGAGTAAGGGTTAAGACCTTAGCTATTAGGCCAGAGTAAGAGTTAAGACCTTAGCTATTAGGCCAGAGAAAGAGTTAAGACCGTAGCTATTAGGCCAGAGTAGGAGTCTAAGAACTTAACCAGTAGGCCAGAGTAAGAGTTAAGACCTTAGCTATTAGGCCAGAGTAAGAGTTAATCCCTTAACCAGTAGGCCAGAGTAATAGTTAAGACCTTAACCAGTAGGCCAGAGTAAGAGTCTAAGACCTTAGCAATTGGGCCAGAGTAAGAGTTAAGACCTTAACCAGTAGGCCAGAGCAAGAGTTAAGACCTTAACCTGTAGGCCATAGTACGAGTCTAAGACCTTAGCTATTAGGCCAGAGTAAGAGTTAAGACCTTAACCATTAGGCCAGAGTACGAGTTAAGACCTTAACCATTAGGCCAGAGTACGAGTATAAGACCTTAGCTATTAGACCAGAGTAAGAGTTAAGACCTTAACCAGGAGGTCAGAGTAAGAGTTAAGACCTTAGCTATTAGGCCAGAGTAAGAGTTAAGACCTTAACCAGTAGGCCAGAGTAAGAGTTAAGACCTTAGCTATTAGGCCAGAGTAAGAGTTAAGTCCTTAGCTATTAGGCCAGAGTAAGAGTTAAGACCGTAACCATTAGGCCAGAGTAAGAGTTAAGACCTTAACCAGTAGGCCAGAGTACAAGTCTAAGACCTTAGCTATTAGGCCAGAGTAAGAGTTAAGACCTTAGCTATTAGGCCAGAGTAAGAGTTAAGACCTTAACCAGTGGGCCAGAGTAAGAGTTAAGACCTTAACCAGTAGGCCATTGTACGAGTCTAAGACCTTAGCTATTAGGCCAGAGTAAGAGTTAAGACCTTAACCAGTAGGCCAGAGTACGAGTCTAAGACCTTAGCTATTAGGCCAGAGTAAGAGTCTAAGACCTTAGCTATTAGGCCAGAGTAAGAGTTAAGACCTTAGCTATTAGGCCAGAGTAAGAGTTAAGACCTTAACCAGTAGGCCAGAGTAAGAGTTAAGACCTTAACCAGTAGGCCAGAGTAAGAGTTAAGACCTTAACCTGTAGGCCATAGTACGAGTCTAAGACCTTAGCTATTAGGCCAGAGTAAGAGTTAAGACCTTAACCAGTAGGCCAGAGTAAGAGTTAAGACCTTAACCTCTAGGCCAGAGTACGAGTTAAGACCTTAACCAGTAGGCCAGAGTACGAGTCTAAAACCTTAGCTATTAGTCCAGAGTAAGAGTTAAGACCTTAACCATTAGGCCAGAGTACGAGTCTAAGACCTTAGCTATTAGGCCAGAGTAGGAGTTAAGACCTTAGCTATTAGGCCAGAGTAAGAGTTAAGACCTTAGCTATTAGGCCAGAGCAAGAGTTAAGACCTTAACCTGTAGGCCATAGTACGAGTCTAAGACCTTAGCTATTAGGCCAGAGTAAGAGTTAAGACCTTAGCTATTAGGCCAGAGTAAGAGTTAAGACCTTAGCTATTAGGCCAGAGTACGAGTCTAAGACCTTAGCTATTAGGCCAGAGTAAGAGTTAAGACCTTAACCAGTAGGCCAGAGTAAGAGTTAAGACCTTAGCTATAATGCCAGAGTAAGAGTTAAGACCTTAGCTATTAGGCCAGAGTAAGAGTTAAGACCTTAGCTATTAGGCCAGAGTAAGCGTTAAGACCTTAGCTATTAGGCCAGAGTAAGAGTTAAGACCTTAAGCAGTAGGCCAGAGTAAGAGTTAAGACCTTAACCAGTAGGCCAGAGTAAGAGTTAAGACCTTAACCAGTAGGCCAGAGTACGAGTCTAAGACCTTAGCTATTAGGCCAGAGTAAGAGTTAAGACCTTAGCTATTAGGCCAGAGCAAGAGTTAAGACCTTAACCATTAGGCCAGAGTACAAGTCTAAGACCTTAGTATTAGGCCAGAGTAAGAGTTAAGACCTTAACCAGTAGGCCAGAGTACAAGTCTAAGACCTTAGCTATTAGGCCAGAGTAAGAGTTAAGACCTTAACCAGTAGGCCAGAGTAAGAGTTAAGACCTTAACCATTAGGCAAGAGTACGAGTCTAAGACCTTAACCATTAGGCCAGAGTACGAGTTAAGACCTTAGCTATTAGGCCAGAGTAAGAGTTAAGACCTTAACCTGTAGGCCAGAGTAAGAGTTAAGACCTTAGCTATTAGGCCAGAGTACGAGTCTAAGACCTTAGCTATTAGGCCAGAGTAAGAGTTAAGACCTTAACCAGTAGGCCAGAGTAAGAGTTAAGACCTTAGCTATAATGCCAGAGTAAGAGTTAAGACCTTAGCTATTAGGCCAGAGTAAGAGTTAAGACCTTAGCTATTAGGCCAGAGTAAGAGTTAAGACCTTAAGCAGTAGGCCAGAGTAAGAGTTAAGACCTTAACCAGTAGGCCAGAGTAAGAGTTAAGACCTTAACCAGTAGGCCAGAGTACGAGTCTAAGACCTTAGCTAATAGGCCAGAGTAAGAGTTAAGACCTTAGCTATTAGGCCAGAGCAAGAGTTAAGACCTTAACCATTAGGCCAGAGTACAAGTCTAAGACCTTAGCTATTAGGCCAGAGTAAGAGTTAAGACCTTAACCAGTAGGCCAGAGTACAAGTCTAAGACCTTAGCTATTAGGCCAGAGTAAGAGTTAAGACCTTAACCAGTAGGCCAGAGTAAGAGTTAAGACCTTAACCATTAGGCCAGAGTACGAGTCTAAGACCTTAACCATTAGGCCAGAGTACGAGTTAAGACCTTAGCTATTAGGCCAGAGTAAGAGTTAAGACCTTAAACTGTAGGCCATAGTACGAGTCTAAGACCTTAGCTATTAGGCCAGAGTAAGTGTTAAGACCTTAGCCAGTAGGCCAGAGTAATAGTTAAGACGTTAACCAGTAGGCCAGAGTGAGAGTTAAGACCTTAACCAGTAGGCCAGAGTGCGAGTCTAAGACCTTTTCTATTAGGCCAGAGTAAGAGTTAAGACCTTAGCTATTAGGCCAGAGTAAGAGTTAAGACCTTAACCAGTAGGCCAGAGTAAGAGTTAAGACCTTAACCAGTAGGCCATAGTACGAGTCTAAGACCTTAGCTATTAGGCCAGAGTTAGAGTTAAGACCTTAACCAGTAGGCCAGAGTTTGAGTCTAAGACCTTAGCTATTAGGCCAGAGCAAGAGTTAAGACCTTAACCTGTAGGCCATAGTATGAGTCTAAGACCTTAGCTATTAGGCCAGAGTAAGTGTTAAGACCTTAACCAGTAGGCCAGAGTAAGAGTTAAGACCTTAACCAGTAGGCCAGAGTAAGAGTTAAGACCTTAACTAGTAGGCCAGAGTACGAGTCTAAGACCTTTTCTTTTAGGCCAGAGTAAGAGTTAAGACCTTAGCTATTAGGCCAGAGTAAGAGTTAAGACCTTAACCAGTAGGCCAGAGTAAGAGTTAAGACCTTAACCAGTAGGCCAGAGTAAGAGTTAAGACCTTAGCTATTAGGCCAGAGTAAGAGTTAATCCCTTAACCAGTAGGCCAGAGTAAGAGTTAAGACCTTAGCTATTAGGCCAGAGTAAGAGTTAAGACCTTAACCAGTAGGCCAGAGTAAGAGTCTAAGACCTTAGCAATTGGGCCAGAGTAAGAGTTAAGACCTTTACCAGTAGGCCAGAGCAAGAGTTAAGACCTTAACATGTAGGCCATAGTACGAGTCTAAGACCTTAGCTATTAGGCCAGAGTAAGAGTTAAGACCTTAACCATTAGGCCAGAGTAAGAGTTAAGACCGTAACCAGTAGGCCAGAGTACGAGTCTAAGACCTTAGCTATTAGGCTAGAGTAAGAGTTAAGACCTTAGCTATTAGGCCAGAGTAAGAGTTAAGACCTTAACCAGTAGGCCAGAGTAAGAGTTAAGACCTTAACCAGTAGGCCATAGTACGAGTCTAAGACCTTAGCTATTAGGCCAGAGTAAGAGTTAAGACCTTAACCAGTAGGCCAGAGTACGAGTCTAAGATCTTAGCTATTAGGCCAGAGTAAGAGTCTAAGACCTTAGCTATTAGGCCAGAGTAAGAGTTAAGACTTTAGCTATTAGGCCAGAGTAAGAGTTAAGACCTTAACCAGTAGGCCAGAGTAAGAGTTACGACCTTAACCAGTAGGCCAGAGTAAGAGTTAAGACCTTAACCTGTAGGCCATAGTACGAGTCTAAGACCTTAGCTATTAGGCCAGAGTAAGAGTTAAGACCTTAACCAGTAGGCCAGAGTAAGAGTTAAGACCTTAACCTGTAGGCCAGAGTACGAGTTAAGACCTTAACCAGTAGGCCAGAGTACGAGTCTAAAACCTTAGCTATTAGTCCAGAGTAAGAGTTAAGACCTTAACCATTAGGCCAGAGTACGAGTCTAAGACCTTAGCTATTAGGCCAGAGTAGGAGTTAAGACCTTAGCTATTAGGCCAGAGTAAGAGTTAAGACCTTAGCTATTAGGCCAGAGCAAGAGTTAAGACCTTAACCTGTAGGCCATAGTACGAGTCTAAGACCTTAGCTATTAGGCCAGAGTAAGAGTTAAGACCTTAGCTATTAGACCAGAGTAAGAGTTAAGACGTTAGATATTAGGCCAGTGTACGAGTCTAAGACCTTAGCTATTAGGCCAGAGTAAGAGTTAAGACCTTAACCAGTAGGCCAGAGTAAGAGTTAAGACCTTAGCTATAATGCCAGAGTAAGAGTTAAGACCTTAGCTATTAGGCCAGAGTAAGAGTTAAGACCTTAGCTATTAGGCCAGAGTAAGAGTTAAGACCTTAAGCAGTAGGCCAGAGTAAGAGTTAAGACCTTAACCAGTAGGCCAGAGTAAGAGTTAAGACCTTAACCAGTAGGCCAGAGTACGAGTCTAAGACCTTAGCTATTAGGCCAGAGTAAGAGTTAAGACCTTAGCTATTAGGCCAGAGCAAGAGTTAAGACCTTAACCATTAGGCCAGAGTACAAGTCTAAGACCTTAGCTATTAGGCCAGAGTAAGAGTTAAGACCTTAACCAGTAGGCCAGAGTACAAGTCTAAGACCTTAGCTATTAGGCCAGAGTAAGAGTTAAGACCTTAACCAGTAGGCCAGAGTAAGAGTTAAGACCTTAACCATTAGGCCAGAGTACGAGTCTAAGACCTTAACCAGTAGGCCAGAGTAAGAGTTAAGACCTTAACCAGTAGGCCAGAGTACGAGTCTAAGACCTTTTCTATTAGGCCAGAGTAAGAGTTAAGACCTTAGCTATTAGGCCAGAGTAAGAGTTAAGACCTTACCCATTAGGCCAGAGTAAGAGTTAAGACCTTAACCGGTAGGCCAGAGTTCAAGTCTAAGACCTTAGCTATTAGGCCAGAGTAAGAGTTAAGACCTTAACCTGTAGGCCATAGTACGAGTCTAAGACCTTAGCTATTAGGACAGAGTAAGAGTAAAGACCTTAGCTATTAGGCCAGAGTAAGAGTTAAGACCTTAAACAGTGGGCCTGAGTAAGAGTTAAGACCTTAACCAGAAGGCCATATTACGAGTCTAAGACCTTAGCTATTAGGCCAGAGTACGAGTTAAGACCTTAAACAGTAGGCCATAGTACGAGTCTAAGACCTTAGCTATTAGGCCAGAGTAAGAGTCTAAGACCTTAGCTATTAGGCCAGAGTAAGAGTTAAGACCTTAGCTATTAGGCCAGAGTAAGAGTTAAGACCTTAACCTGTAGGCCATAGTACGAGTCTAAGACCTTAGCTATTAGGACAGAGTAAGAGTTAAGAACTTAACCAGTAGGCCAGAGTAAGAGTCTAAGACCTTAGCTATTAGGCCAGAGTAAGAGTTAAGATCTTAGCTATTAGGCCAGAGTAAGGGTTAAGACCTTAGCTATTAGGCCAGAGTAAGAGTTAAGACCTTAGCTATTAGGCCAGAGAAAGAGTTAAGACCTTAGCTATTAGGCCAGAGTAGGAGTCTAAGAACTTAACCAGTAGGCCAGAGTAAGAGTTAAGACCTTAGCTATTAGGCCAGAGTAAGAGTTAATCCCTTAACCAGTAGGCCAGAGTAATAGTTAAGACCTTAACCAGTAGGCCAGAGTAAGAGTCTAAGACCTTAGCAATTGGGCCAGAGTAAGAGTTAAGACTTTAACCAGTAGGCCAGAGCAAGAGTTAAGACCTTAACCTGTAGGCCATAGTACGAGTCTAAGACCTTAGCTATTAGGCCAGAGTAAGAGTTAAGACCTTAACCAGTAGGCCAGAGTACGAGTATAAGACCTTAGCTATTAGACCAGAGTAAGAGTTAAGACCTTAACCAGGAGGTCAGAGTAAGAGTTAAGACCTTAGCTATTAGGCCAGAGTAAGAGTTAAGACCTTAACCATTAGGCCAGAGTAAGAGTTAAGACCTTAGCTATTAGGCCAGAGTAAGAGTTAAGACCTTAACCATTGGGCCAGAGTACGAGTCTAAGACCTTAGCTATTAGGCCAGAGTAAGAGTTAAGACCTTAACCATTAGGCCAGAGTAAGAGTTAAGACCTTAACCTGTAGGCCAGAGTAAGAGTTAAGACCTTAACAAGAAGGCCAGAGTAAGAGTTAAGACCTTAGCTATTAGGCCAGAGTAAGAGTTAATACCTTAACCATTAGGCCAGAGTAAGAGTTAAGACCTTAACTAGTAGGCCAGAGTAAGAGTCTAAGACCTTAACCATTAGGCCAGAGTACGAGTCTAAGACCTTAGCTAATAGGCCAGAGTAAGAGTTAAGACCTTAACCAGTAGGCCAGAGTAAGAGTTAAGACCTTAACCAGTAGGCCAGAGTACGAGTCTAAGACCTTAGCTATTAGACCAGAGTAAGAGTTAAGACCTTAGCTATTAGGCCAGAGAAAGAGTTAAGACCTTAACCAGTAGGCCAGAGTAAGAGTTAAGACCTTAGCTATTAGGCCAGAGTAAGAGTTAAGACCTTAACCAGTAGGCCAGAGTACGAGTCTAAGACCTTAGCTATTAGGCCAGAGTAAGAGTTAAGACCTTAACCAATAGGCCAGAGTAAGAGTTAAGACCTTAACCAGTAGGCCATAGTACGAGTCTAAGACCTTAGCTATTAGGCCAGAGTAAGAGTTAAGACCTTAACCAGTAGGCCAGAGTACGAGTCTAAGACCTTAGCTATTAGGCCAGAGTAAGAGTCTAAGACCTTAGCTATTAGGCCAGAGTAAGAGTTAAGACCTTAGCTATTAGGCCAGAGTAAGAGTTAAGACCTTAACCAGTAGGCCAGAGTAAGAGTTAAGACCTTAGCTATTAGGCCAGAGTGAGAGTTAAGACCTTAGCTCTTAGGCCAGAGTAAGAGTTAAGACCTTAACCAGCAGGCCAGAGTAAGAGTTAAGACCTTAACCTGTAGGCCATAGTACAAGTCTAAGACCTTAGCTATTAGGCCAGAGTAAGAGTTAAGACCTTAACCATTAGGCCAGAGTACGAGTATAAGACCTTATCTATTAGGCCAGAGTAAGAGTTAAGACCTTAACCAGTAGGCCAGAGTAAGAGTCTAAGACCTTAGCTATTAGGCCAGAGTAAGAGTTAAGACCTTAATCTGTAGGCCAGAGTAAGAGTTAAGACGTTAACCATTAGGCCAGAGTACGAGTCTAAGACCTTAGCTATTAGACCAGAGTACGAGTCTAAGATCTTAGCTATTAGGCCAGAGTAAGAGTTAAGACCTTAACCATTAGGCCAGAGTACGAGTCTAAGACCTTAGCTATTAGGCCAGAGTACGAGTCTAAGACCTTAGCTATCAGGCCAGAGTAAGAGTTAAGATCTTAGCTGTTAGGCCTGAGAAAGAGTTAAGACCTTAGCTATTAGGCCAGAGTAAGAGTTAAGACCTTAACCATTAGGCCAGAGTACAAGTCTAAGACCTTAGCTATTAGGCCAGAGTAAGAGTTAAGACCTTAGCTATTAGGCCAGAGTAAGAGTTAAGACATTAACCAGTAGGCCAGAGTAAGAGTTAAGACCTTAGCTATAAGGCCAGAGTAACAGTTAAGACCTTAGCTATTAGGCCAGAGTATGAGTCTAAGACCTTAGCTATTAGGCCAGAGTAAGAGTCTAAGACCTTAGCTATTAGGCCAGAGTAAGAGTTTAGACCTTAACCAGTAGGCCAGAGTAAGAGTTAAGACCTTAACCAGTAGGCCAGAGTAAGAGTTAAGACCTTAACCTGTAGGCCATAGTACGAGTCTAAGACCTTAGCTATTAGGCCAGAGTAAGAGTTAAGACCTTAGATATTAGGCAAGAGTATGAGTCTAAGACCCTAGCTATTAGGCCAGAGTAAGAGTTAAGACTTTAGCTATTAGGCCAGAGTAAGAGTTAAGACCTTAACCAGTAGGCCAGAGTACAAGTCTAAGACCTTAGCTATTAGGCCAGAGTAAGAGTTAAGACCTTAACCAGTAGGCCAGAGTAAGAGTTAAGACCTTAACCATTAGGCCAAAGTACGAGTCTAAGACCTTAACCATTAGGCCAGAGTAAGAGTTAAGACCTTAACCAGTAGGCCAGAGTGAGAGTTAAGACCTTAACCAGCGGGCCAGAGTAAGAGTTAAGACCTTAACCAGTAGGCCAGAGTACGAGTCTAAGACCTTTTCTATTAGGCCAGAGTAAGAGTTAAGACCTTAGCTATTAGGCCAGAGTAAGAGTTAAGACCTTACCCATTAGGCCAGAGTAAGAGTTAAGACCTTAACCGGTAGGCCATAGTACGAGTCGAAGACCTTAGCTATTAGGCCAGAGTAAGAGTTAAGACCTTAAACAGTAGGCCAGAGTAAGAGTTAAGACCTTAACCAGTAGGCCATAGTACGAGTCTAAGACCTTAGCTATTAGGCCAGAGTACGAGTTAAGACCTTAAACAGTAGGCCAGAGTAAGAGTTAAGACCTTAGCTATTAGGCCAGAGTAAGAGTTAAGACCTTAACCTGTAGGCCATAGTACGAGTCTAAGACCTTAGCTATTAGGACAGAGTAAGAGTTAAGACCTTAAGCAGTAGGCCAGAGTACGAGTCTAAGACCTTAGCTATTAGGCCAGAGTAAGAGTTAAGATCTTAGCTATTAGGCCAGAGTAAGGGTTAAGACCTTAGCTATTAGGCCAGAGTAAGAGTTAAGACCTTAGCTATTAGGCCAGAGAAAGAGTTAAGACCTTAGCTATTAGGCCAGAGTAGGAGTCTAAGAACTTAACCAGTAGGCCAGAGTAAGAGTTAAGACCTTAGCTATTAGGCCAGAGTAAGAGTTAATCCCTTAACCAGTAGGCCAGAGTAATAGTTAAGACCTTAACCAGTAGGCCAGAGTAAGAGTCTAAGACCTTAGCAATTGGGCCAGAGTAAGAGTTAAGACCTTAACCAGTAGGCCAGAGCAAGAGTTAAGACCTTAACCTGTAGGCCATAGTACGAGTCTAAGACCTTAGCTATTAGGCCAGAGTAAGAGTTAAGACCTTAACCATTAGGCCAGAGTACGAGTTAAGACCTTAACCATTAGGCCAGAGTACGAGTATAAGACCTTAGCTATTAGACCAGAGTAAGAGTTAAGACCTTAACCAGGAGGTCAGAGTAAGAGTTAAGACCTTAGCTATTAGGCCAGAGTAAGAGTTAAGACCTTAACCAGTAGGCCAGAGTACGAGTCTAAGACCTTAGCTATTAGGCCAGAGTAAGAGTTAAGAACTTAACCAATAGGCCAGAGTAAGAGTTAAGACCTTAACCAGTAGGCCATAGTACGAGTCTAAGACCTTAGCTATTAGGCCAGAGTAAGAGTTAAGACCTTAACCAGTAGGCCAGAGTACGAGTCTAAGACCTTAGCTATTAGGCCAGAGTAAGAGTCTAAGACCTTAGCTATTAGGCCAGAGTAAGAGTTAAGACCTTAGCTATTAGGCCAGAGTAAGAGTTAAGACCTTAACCAGTAGGCCAGAGTAAGAGTTAAGACCTTAGCTATTAGGCCAGAGTGAGAGTTAAGACCTTAGCTATTAGGCCAGAGTAAGAGTTAAGACCTTAACCAGCAGGCCAGAGTAAGAGTTAAGACCTTAACCTGTAGGCCATAGTACAAGTCTAAGACCTTAGCTATTAGGCCAGAGTAAGAGTTAAGACCTTAACCATTAGGCCAGAGTACGAGTATAAGACCTTATCTATTAGGCCAGAGTAAGAGTTAAGACCTTAACCAGTAGGCCAGAGTAAGAGTCTAAGACCTTAGCTATTAGGCCAGAGTAAGAGTTAAGACCTTAACCTGTAGGCCAGAGTAAGAGTTAAGACGTTAACCATTAGGCCAGAGTACGAGTCTAAGACCTTAGCTATTAGACCAGAGTACGAGTCTAAGATCTTAGCTATTAGGCCAGAGTAAGAGTTAAGACCTTAACCATTAGGCCAGAGTACGAGTCTAAGACCTTAGCTATTAGGCCAGAGTACGAGTCTAAGACCTTAGCTATCAGGCCAGAGTAAGAGTTAAGATCTTAGCTGTTAGGCCTGAGAAAGAGTTAAGACCTTAGCTATTAGGCCAGAGTAAGAGTTAAGACCTTAACCATTAGGCCAGAGTACAAGTCTAAGACCTTAGCTATTAGGCCAGAGTAAGAGTTAAGACCTTAGCTATTAGGCCAGAGTAAGAGTTAAGACATTAACCAGTAGGCCAGAGTAAGAGTTAAGACCTTAGCTATAAGGCCAGAGTAACAGTTAAGACCTTAGCTATTAGGCCAGCGTAAGAGTTAAGACCTTAGCTATTAGGCCAGAGTAAGAGTCTAAGACCTTAGCTATTAGGCCAGAGTAAGAGTTTAGACCTTAACCAGTAGGCCAGAGTAAGAGTTAAGACCTTAACCAGTAGGCCAGAGTAAGAGTTAAGACCTTAACCTGTAGGCCATAGTACGAGTCTAAGACCTTAGCTATTAGGCCAGAGTAAGAGTTAAGACCTTAGCTATTAGGCCAGAGTATGAGTCTAAGACCTTAGCTATTAGGCCAGAGTAAGAGTTAAGACTTTAGCTATTAGGCCAGAGTAAGAGTTAAGACCTTAACCAGTAGGCCAGAATACAAGTCTAAGACCTTAGCTATTAGGCCAGAGTAAGAGTTAAGACCTTAACCAGTAGGCCAGAGTAAGAGTTAAGACCTTAACCATTAGGCCAGAGTACGAGTCTAAGACCTTAACCATTAGGCCAGAGTAAGAGTTAAGACCTTAACCAGTAGGCCAGAGTGAGAGTTAAGACCTTAACCAGTGGGCCAGAGTAAGAGTTAAGACCTTAACCAGTAGGCCAGAGTACGAGTCTAAGACCTTTTCTATTAGGCCAGAGTAAGAGTTAAGACCTTAGCTATTAGGCCAGAGTAAGAGTTAAGACCTTACCCATTAGGCCAGAGTAAGAGTTAAGACCTTAACCGGTAGGCCATAGTACGAGTCGAAGACCTTAGCTATTAGGCCAGAGTAAGAGTTAAGACCTTAAACAGTAGGCCAGAGTAAGAGTTAAGACCTTAACCAGTAGGCCATAGTACGAGTCTAAGACCTTAGCTATTAGGCCAGAGTACGAGTTAAGACCTTAAACAGTAGGCCAGAGTAAGAGTTAAGACCTTAGCTATTAGGCCAGAGTAAGAGTTAAGACCTTAACCTGTAGGCCATAGTACGAGTCTAAGACCTTAGCTATTAGTACAGAGTAAGAGTTAAGACCTTAAGCAGTAGGCCAGAGTACGAGTCTAAGACCTTAGCTATTAGGCCAGAGTAAGAGTTAAGATCTTAGCTATTAGGCCAGAGTAAGGGTTAAGACCTTAGCTATTAGGCCAGAGTAAGAGTTAAGACCTTAGCTATTAGGCCAGAGAAAGAGTTAAGACCTTAGCTATTAGGCCAGAGTAGGAGTCTAAGAACTTAACCAGTAGGCCAGAGTAAGAGTTAAGACCTTAGCTATTAGGCCAGAGTAAGAGTTAATCCCTTAACCAGTAGGCCAGAGTAATAGTTAAGACCTTAACCAGTAGGCCAGAGTAAGAGTCTAAGACCTTAGCAATTGGGCCAGAGTAAGAGTTAAGACCTTAACCAGTAGGCCAGAGCAAGAGTTAAGACCTTAACCTGTAGGCCATAGTACGAGTCTAAGACCTTAGCTATTAGGCCAGAGTAAGAGTTAAGACCTTAACCATTAGGCCAGAGTACGAGTTAAGACCTTAACCATTAGGCCAGAGTACGAGTATAAGACCTTAGCTATTAGACCAGAGTAAGAGTTAAGACCTTAACCAGGAGGTCAGAGTAAGAGTTAAGACCTTAGCTATTAGGCCAGAGTAAGAGTTAAGACCTTAACCAGTAGGCCAGAGTAAGAGTTAAGACCTTAGCTATTAGGCCAGAGTAAGAGTTAAGTCCTTAGCTATTAGGCCAGAGTAAGAGTTAAGACCTTATTGATTAGGCCAGAGTAAGAGTTAAGACCTTAACCAGTAGGCCAGAGTACAAGTCTAAGACCTTAGCTATTAGGCCAGAGTAAGAGTTAAGACCTTAGCTATTAGGCCAGAGTAAGAGTTAAGACCTTAACCAGTGGGCCAGAGTAAGAGTTAAGACCTTAACCAGTAGGCCATTGTACGAGTCTAAGACCTTAGCTATTAGGCCAGAGTAAGAGTTAAGACCTTAACCAGTAGGCCAGAGTACGAGTCTAAGACCTTAGCTATTAGGCCAGAGTAAGAGTCTAAGACCTTAGCTATTAGGCCAGAGTAAGAGTTAAGACCTTAGCTATTAGGCCAGAGTAAGAGTTAAGACCTTAACCAGTAGGCCAGAGTAAGAGTTAAGACCTTAACCAGTAGGCCAGAGTAAGAGTTAAGACCTTAACCTGTAGGCCATAGTACGAGTCTAAGACCTTAGCTATTAGGCCAGAGTAAGAGTTAAGACCTTAACCAGTAGGCCAGAGTAAGAGTTAAGACCTTAACCTGTAGGCCAGAGTACGAGTTAAGACCTTAACCAGTAGGCCAGAGTACGAGTCTAAAACCTTAGCTATTAGTCCAGAGTAAGAGTTAAGACCTTAACCATTAGGCCAGAGTACGAGTCTAAGACCTTAGCTATTAGGCCAGAGTAGGAGTTAAGACCTTAGCTATTAGGCCAGAGTAAGAGTTAAGACCTTAGCTATTAGGCCAGAGCAAGAGTTAAGACATTAACCTGTAGGCCATAGTACGAGTCTAAGACCTTAGCTATTAGGCCAGAGTAAGAGTTAAGACCTTAGCTATTAGGCCAGAGTAAGAGTTAAGACCTTAGCTATTAGGCCAGAGTACGAGTCTAAGACCTTAGCTATTAGGCCAGAGTAAGAGTTAAGACCTTAACCAGTAGGCCAGAGTAAGAGTTAAGACCTTAGCTATAATGCCAGAGTAAGAGTTAAGACCTTAGCTATTAGGCCAGAGTAAGAGTTAAGACCTTAGCTATTAGGCCAGAGTAAGCGTTAAGACCTTAGCTATTAGGCCAGAGTAAGAGTTAAGACCTTAAGCAGTAGGCCAGAGTAAGAGTTAAGACCTTAACCAGTAGGCCAGAGTAAGAGTTAAGACCTTAACCAGTAGGCCAGAGTACGAGTCTAAGACCTTAGCTATTAGGCCAGAGTAAGAGTTAAGACCTTAGCTATTAGGCCAGAGCAAGAGTTAAGACCTTAACCATTAGGCCAGAGTACAAGTCTAAGACCTTAGTATTAGGCCAGAGTAAGAGTTAAGACCTTAACCAGTAGGCCAGAGTACAAGTCTAAGACCTTAGCTATTAGGCCAGAGTAAGAGTTAAGACCTTAACCAGTAGGCCAGAGTAAGAGTTAAGACCTTAACCATTAGGCCAGAGTACTAGTCTAAGACCTTAACCATTAGGCCAGAGTACGAGTTAAGACCTTAGCTATTAGGCCAGAGTAAGAGTTAAGACCTTAACCTGTAGGCCATAGTACGAGTCTAAGACCTTAGCTATTAGGCCAGAGTAAGTGTTAAGACCTTAACCAGTAGGCCAGAGTAAGAGTTAAAACCTTAACCAGTAGGCCAGAGTGAGAGTTAAGACCTTAACCAGTAGGCCAGAGTACGAGTCTAAGACCTTTTCTATTAGGCCAGAGTAAGAGTTAAGACCTTAGCTATTAGGCCAGAGTAAGAGTTAAGACCTTAACCAGTAGGCCAGAGTAAGAGTTAAGACCTTAACCAGTAGGCCATAGTACGAGTCTAAGACCTTAGCTATTAGGCCAGAGTTAGAGTTAAGACCTTAACCAGTAGGCCAGAGTTCGAGTCTAAGACCTTAGCTATTAGGCCAGAGTAAGAGTTAAGACCTTAACCTGTAGGCCATAGTACGAGTCTAAGACCTTAGCTATTAGGCCAGAGTAAGTGTTAAGACCTTAACCAGTAGGCCAGAGTAAGAGTTAAGACCTTAACCAGTAGGCCAGAGTAAGAGTTAAGACCTTAACCAGTAGGCCAGAGTACGAGTCTAAGACCTTTTCTTGTAGGCCAGAGTAAGAGTTAAGACCTTAGCTATTAGGCCAGAGTAAGAGTTAAGACCTTAACCAGTAGGCCAGAGTAAGAGTTAAGACCTTAGCTATTAGGCCAGAGTAAGAGTTAATCCCTTAACCAGTAGGCCAGAGTAATAGTTAAGACCTTAACCAGTAGGCCAGAGTAAGAGTCTAAGACCTTAGCAATTGGGCCAGAGTAAGAGTTAAGACCTTAACCAGTAGGCCAGAGCAAGAGTTAAGACCTTAACCTGTAGGCCATAGTACGAGTCTAAGACCTTAGCTATTAGGCCAGAGTAAGAGTTAAGACCTTAACCATTAGGCCAGAGTAAGAGTTAAGACCTTAACCAGTAGGCCAGAGTACGAGTCTAAGACCTTAGCTATTAGGCTAGAGTAAGAGTTAAGACCTTAGCTATTAGGCCATAGTAAGAGTTAAGACCTTAACCAGTAGGCCAGAGTAAGAGTTAAGACCTTAACCAGTAGGCCATAGTACGAGTCTAAGACCTTAGCTATTAGGCCAGAGTAAGAGTTAAGACCTTAACCAGTAGGCCAGAGTACAAGTCTAAGACCTTAGCTATTAGGCCAGAGTAAGAGTTAAGACCTTAACCAGTAGGCCAGAGTAAGAGTTAAGACCTTAACCATTAGGCCAGAGTACGAGTCTAAGACCTTAACCATTAGGCCAGAGTAAGAGTTAAGACCTTAACCAGTAGGCCAGAGTAAGAGTTAAGACCTTAACCAGTAGGCCAGAGTAAGAGTTAAGACCTTAACCAGTAGGCCAGAGTACGAGTCTAAGACCTTTTCTATTAGGCCAGAGTAAGAGTTAAGACCTTAGCTATTAGGCCAGAGTAAGAGTTAAGACCTTACCCATTAGGCCAGAGTAAGAGTTAAGACCTTAACCGGTAGGCCAGAGTTCAAGTCTAAGACCTTAGCTATTAGGCCAGAGTAAGAGTTAAGACCTTAACCTGTAGGCCATAGTACGAGTCGAAGACCTTAGCTATTAGGCCAGAGTAAGAGTTAAGACCTTAAACAGTAGGCCAGAGTAAGAGTTAAGACCTTAACCAGTAGGCCATAGTACGAGTCTAAGACCTTAGCTATTAGGCCAGAGTACGAGTTAAGACCTTAAACAGTAGGCCAGAGTAAGAGTTAAGACCTTAGCTATTAGGCCAGAGTAAGAGTTAAGACCTTAACCTGTAGGCCATAGTACGAGTCTAAGACCTTAGCTATTAGGACAGAGTAAGAGTTAAGACCTTAAGCAGTAGGCCAGAGTACGAGTCTAAGACCTTAGCTATTAGGCCAGAGTAAGAGTTAAGATCTTAGCTATTAGGCCAGAGTAAGGGTTAAGACCTTAGCTATTAGGCCAGAGTAAGAGTTAAGACCTTAGCTATTAGGCCAGAGAAAGAGTTAAGACCTTAGCTATTAGGCCAGAGTAGGAGTCTAAGAACATAACCAGTAGGCCAGAGTAAGAGTTAAGACCTTAGCTATTAGGCCAGAGTAAGAGTTAATCCCTTAACCAGTAGGCCAGAGTAATAGTTAAGACCTTAACCAGTAGGCCAGAGTAAGAGTCTAAGACCTTAGCAATTGGGCCAGAGTAAGAGTTAAGACCTTAACCAGTAGGCCAGAGCAAGAGTTAAGACCTTAACCTGTAGGCCATAGTACGAGTCTAAGACCTTAGCTATTAAGCCAGAGTAAGAGTTAAGACCTTAACCATTAGGCCAGAGTAAGAGTTAAGACCTTAACCAGTAGGCCAGAGTACGAGTCTAAGACCTTAGCTATTAGGCTAGAGTAAGAGTTAAGACCTTAGCTATTAGGCCAGAGTAAGAGTTAAGACCTTAACCAGTAGGCCAGAGTAAGAGTTAAGACCTTAACCAGTAGGCCATAGTACGAGTCTAAGACCTTAGCTATTAGGCCAGAGTAAGAGTTAAGACCTTAACCAGTAGGCCAGAGTACGAGTCTAAGATCTTAGCTATTAGGCCAGAGTAGAAGTCTAAGACCTTAGCTATTAGGCCAGAGTAAGAGTTAAGACTTTAGCTATTAGGCCAGAGTAAGAGTTAAGACCTTAACCAGTAGGCCAGAGTAAGAATTACGACCTTAACCAGTAGGCCAGAGTAAGAGTTAAGACCTTAACCAGTAGGCCAGAGTAAGAGTTAAGACCTTAACCATTAGGCCAGAGTACGAGTCTAAGACCTTAACCATTAGGCCAGAGTAAGAGTTCAGACCTTAACCAGTAGGCCAGAGTAAGAGTTAAGACCTTAACCAGTAGGCCAGAGTAAGAGTTAAGACCTTAACCAGTAGGCCAGAGTACGAGTCTAAGACCTTTTCTATTAGGCCAGAGTAAGAGTTAAGACCTTAGCTATTAGGCCAGAGTAAGAGTTAAGACCTTAACCGGTAGGCCAGAGTTCAAGTCTAAGACCTTAGCTATTAGGCCAGAGTAAGAGTTAAGACCTTAACCTGTAGGCCATAGTACGAGTCGAAGACCTTAGCTATTAGGCCAGAGTAAGAGTTAAGACCTTAAACAGTAGGCCAGAGTAAGAGTTAAGACCTTAACCAGTAGGCCATAGTACGAGTCTAAGACCTTAGCTATTAGGCCAGAGTACGAGTTAAGACCTTAAACAGTAGGCCAGAGTAAGAGTTAAGACCTTAGCTATTAGGCCAGAGTAAGAGTTAAGACCTTAACCTGTAGGCCATAGTACGAGTCTAAGACCTTAGCTATTAGGACAGAGTAAGAGTTAAGACCTTAAAAAGTAGGCCAGAGTACGAGTCTAAGACCTTAGCTATTAGGCCAGAGTAAGAGTTAAGATCTTAGCTATTAGGCCAGAGTAAGGGTTAAGACCTTAGCTATTAGGCCAGAGAAAGAGTTAAGACCTTAGCTATTAGGCCAGAGTAGGAGTCTAAGAACTTAACCAGTAGGCCAGAGTAAGAGTTAAGACCTTAGCTATTAGGCCAGAGTAAGAGTTAATCCCTTAACCAGTAGGCCAGAGTAATAGTTAAGACCTTAACCAGTAGGCCAGAGTAAGAGTCTAAGACCTTAGCAATTGGGCCAGAGTAAGAGTTAAGACCTTAACCAGTAGGCCAGAGCAAGAGTTAAGACCTTAACCTGTAGGCCATAGTACGAGTCTAAGACCTTAGCTATTAGGCCAGAGTAAGAGTTAAGACCTTAACCATTAGGCCAGAGTACGAGTTAAGACCTTAACCATTAGGCCAGAGTACGAGTATAAGACCTTAGCTATTAGACCAGAGTAAGAGTTAAGACCTTAACCAGGAGGTCAGAGTAAGAGTTAAGACCTTAGCTATTAGGCCAGAGTAAGAGTTAAGACCTTAACCAGTAGGCCAGAGTAAGAGTTAAGACCTTAGCTATTAGGCCAGAGTAAGAGTTAAGTCCTTAGCTATTAGGCCAGAGTAAGAGTTAAGACCTTAACCATTAGGCCAGAGTAAGAGTTAAGACCTTAACCAGTAGGCCAGAGTACAAGTCTAAGACCTTAGCTATTAGGCCAGAGTAAGAGTTAAGACCTTAGCTATTAGGCCAGAGTAAGAGTTAAGACCTTAACCAGTGGGCCAGAGTAAGAGTTAAGACCTAAACCAGTAGGCCAGAGTACGAGTCTAAGACCTTAGCTGTTAGGCCAGAGAAAGAGATAAGACCTAAACCATTAGGCCATTGTACGAGTCTAAGACCTTAGCTATTAGGCCAGAGTAAGAGTTAAGACCTTAACCAGTAGGCCAGAGTACGAGTCTAAGACCTTAGCTTTTAGGCCAGAGTAAGAGTCTAAGACCTTAGCTATTAGGCCAGAGTAAGAGTTAAGACCTTAGCTATTAGGCCAGAGTAAGAGTTAAGACCTTAACCAGTAGGCCAGAGTAAGAGTTAAGACCTTAACCAGTAGACCAGACTAAGAGTTAAGACCTTAACCTGTAGGCCATAGTACGAGTCTAAGACCTTAGCTATTAGGCCAGAGTAAGAGTTAAGACCTTAACCAGTAGGCCAGAGTAAGAGTTAAGACCTTAACCTGTAGGCCAGAGTACGAGTTAAGACCTTAACCAGTAGGCCAGAGTACGAGTCTAAAACCTTAGCTATTAGTCCAGAGTAAGAGTTAAGACCTTAACCATTAGGCCAGAGTACGAGTCTAAGACCTTAGCTATTAGGCCAGAGTAGGAGTTAAGACCTTAGCTATTAGGCCAGAGTAAGAGTTAAGACCTTAGCTATTAGGCCAGAGCAAGAGTTAAGACCTTAACCTGTAGGCCATAGTACGAGTCTAAGACCTTAGCTATTAGGCCAGAGTAAGAGTTAAGACCTTAGCTATTAGGCCAGAGTAAGAGTTAAGACCTTAGCTATTAGGCCAGAGTACGAGTCTAAGACCTTAGCTATTAGGCCAGAGTAAGAGTTAAGACCTTAACCAGTAGGCCAGAGTAAGAGTTAAGACCTTAGCTATAATGCCAGAGTAAGAGTTAAGACCTTAGCTATTAGGCCAGAGTAAGAGTTAAGACCTTAGCTATTAGGCCAGAGTAAGAGTTAAGACCTTAGCTATTAGGCCAGAGTAAGAGTTAAGACCTTAAGCAGTAGGCCAGAGTAAGAGTTAAGACCTTAACCAGTAGGCCAGAGTAAGAGTTAAGACCTTAACCAGTAGGCCAGAGTACGTGTCTAAGACCTTAGCTATTAGGCCAGAGTAAGAGTTAAGACCTTAGCTATTAGGCCAGAGCAAGAGTTAAGACCTTAACCATTAGGCCAGAGTACAAGTCTAAGACCTTAGCTATTAGGCCAGAGTAAGAGTTAAGACCTTAACCAGTAGGCCAGAGTACAAGTCTAAGACCTTAGCTATTAGGCCAGAGTAAGAGTTAAGACCTTAACCAGTAGGCCAGAGTAAGAGTTAAGACCTTAACCATTAGGCCAGAGTACGAGTCTAAGACCTTAACCATTAGGCCAGAGTATGAGTCTAAGACCTTAACCATTAGGCCAGAGTACGAGTTAAGACCTTAGCTATTAGGCCAGAGTAAGAGTTAAGACCTTAACCTGTAGGCCATGGTACGAGTCTAAGACCTTAGCTATTAGGCCAGAGTAAGTGTTAAGACCTTAACCAGTAGGCCAGAGTAAGAGTTAAGACCTTAACCAGTAGGCCAGAGTGAGAGTTAAGACCTTAACCAGTAGGCCAGAGTACGAGTCTAAGACCTTTTCTATTAGGCCAGAGTAAGAGTTAAGACCTTAGCTATTAGGCCAGAGTAAGAGTTAAGACCTTAACCAGTAGGCCAGAGTAAGAGTTAAGACATTAACCAGTAGGCCATAGTACGAGTCTAAGACCTTAGCTATTAGGCCAGAGTTAGAGTTAAGACCTTAACCAGTAGGCCAGAGTTCGAGTCTAAGACCTTAGCTATTAGGCCAGAGTAAGAGTTAAGACCTTAACCTGTAGGCCATAGTACGAGTCTAAGACCTTAGCTATTAGGCCAGAGTAAGTGTTAAGACCTTAACCAGTAGGCCAGAGTAAGAGTTAAGACCTTAACCAGTAGGCCAGAGTAAGAGTTAAGACCTTAACCAGTAGGCCAGAGTACGAGTCTAAGACCTTTTCTTTTAGGCCAGAGTAAGAGTTAAGACCTTAGCTATTAGGCCAGAGTAAGAGTTAAGACCTTAACCAGTAGGCCAGAGTAAGAGTTAAGACCTTAACCAGTAGGCCAGAGTAAGAGTTAAGACCTTAGCTATTAGGCCAGAGTAAGAGTTAATCCCTTAACCAGTAGGCCAGAGTAATAGTTAAGACCTTAACCAGTAGGCCAGAGTAAGAGTCTAAGACCTTAGCAATTGGGCCAGAGTAAGAGTTAAGACCTTAACCAGTAGGCCAGAGCAAGAGTTAAGACCTTAACCTGTAGGCCATAGTACGAGTCTAAGACCTTAGCTATTAGGCCAGAGTAAGAGTTAAGACCTTAACCATTAGGCCAGAGTAAGAGTTAAGACCTTAACCAGTAGGCCAGAGTACGAGTCTAAGACCTTAGCTATTAGGCTAGAGTAAGAGTTAAGACCTTAGCTATTAGGCCAGAGTAAGAGTTAAGACCTTAACCAGTAGGCCAGAGTAAGAGTTAAGACCTTAACCAGTAGGCCATAGTACGAGTCTAAGACCTTAGCTATTAGGCCAGAGTAAGAGTTAAGACCTTAACCAGTAGGCCAGAGTACGAGTCTAAGATCTTAGCTATTAGGCCAGAGTAAGAGTCTAAGACCTTAGCTATTAGGCCAGAGTAAGAGTTAAGACTTTAGCTATTAGGCCAGAGTAAGAGTTAAGACCTTAACCAGTAGGCCAGAGTAAGAGTTTCGACCTTAACCAGTAGGCCAGAGTAAGAGTTAAGACCTTAACCTGTAGGCCATAGTACGAGTCTAAGACCTTAGCTATTAGGCCAGAGTAAGAGTTAAGACCTTAACCAGTAGGCCAGAGTAAGAGTTAAGACCTTAACCTGTAGGCCAGAGTACGAGTTAAGACCTTAACCAGTAGGCCAGAGTACGAGTCTAAAACCTTAGCTATTAGTCCAGAGTAAGAGTTAAGACCTTAACCATTAGGCCAGAGTACGAGTCTAAGACCTTAGCTATTAGGCCAGAGTAGGAGTTAAGACCTTAGCTATTAGGCCAGAGTAAGAGTTAAGACCTTAGCTATTAGGCCAGAGCAAGAGTTAAGACCTTAACCTGTAGGCCATAGTACGAGTCGAAGACCTTAGCTATTAGGCCAGAGTAAGAGTTAAGACCTTAGCTATTAGACCAGAGTAAGAGTTAAGACCTTAGCTATTAGGCCAGAGTACGAGTCTAAGACCTTAGCTATTAGGCCAGAGTAAGAGTTAAGACCTTAACCAGTAGGCCAGAGTAAGAGTTAAGACCTTAGCTGTAATGCCAGAGTAAGAGTTAAGACCTTAGCTATTAGGCCAGAGTAAGAGTTAAGACCTTAGCTATTAGGCCAGAGTAAGAGTTAAGACCTTAAGCAGTAGGCCAGAGAAGAGTTAAGACCTTAACCAGTAGGCCAGAGTAAGAGTTAAGACCTTAACCAGTAGGCCAGAGTACGAGTCTAAGACCTTAGCTATTAGGCCAGAGTAAGAGTTAAGACCTTAGCTATTAGGCCAGAGCAAGAGTTAAGACCTTAACCATTAGGCCAGAGTACAAGTCTAAGACCTTAGCTATTAGGCCAGAGTAAGAGTTAAGACCTTAACCAGTAGGCCAGAGTAAGAGTTAAGACCTTAACCAGTAGGCCATAGTACGAGTCTAAGACCTTAGCTATTAGGCCAGAGTAAGAGCTAAGACCTTAACCAGTAGGCCAGAGTACGAGTCTAAGATCTTAGCTATTAGGCCAGAGTAGAAGTCTAAGACCTTAGCTATTAGGCCAGAGTAAGAGTTAAGACTTTAGCTATTAGGCCAGAGTAAGAGTTAAGACCTTAACCAGTAGGCCAGAGTAAGAATTACGACCTTAACCAGTAGGCCAGAGTAAGAGTTAAGACCTTAACCAGTAGGCCAGAGTAAGAGTTAAGACCTTAACCATTAGGCCAGAGTACGAGTCTAAGACCTTAACCATTAGGCCAGAGTAAGAGTTAAGACCTTAACCAGTAGGCCAGAGTAAGAGTTAAGACCTTAACCAGTAGGCCAGAGTAAGAGTTAAGACCTTAACCAGTAGGCCAGAGTACGAGTCTAAGACCTTTTCTATTAGGCCAGAGTAAGAGTTAAGACCTTAGCTATTAGGCCAGAGTAAGAGTTAAGACCTTAACCGGTAGGCCAGAGTTCAAGTCTAAGACCTTAGCTATTAGGCCAGAGTAAGAGTTAAGACCTTAACCTGTAGGCCATAGTACGAGTCGAAGACCTTAGCTATTAGGCCAGAGTAAGAGTTAAGACCTTAAACAGTAGGCCAGAGTAAGAGTTAAGACCTTAACCAGTAGGCCATATTACGAGTCTAAGACCTTAGCTATTAGGCCAGAGTACGAGTTAAGACCTTAAACAGTAGGCCAGAGTAAGAGTTAAGACCTTAGCTATTAGGCCAGAGTAAGAGTTAAGACCTTAACCTGTAGGCCATAGTACGAGTCTAAGACCTTAGCTATTAGGACAGAGTAAGAGTTAAGACCTTAAAAAGTAGGCCAGAGTACGAGTCTAAGACCTTAGCTATTAGGCCAGAGTAAGAGTTAAGATCTTAGCTATTAGGCCAGAGTAAGGGTTAAGACCTTAGCTATTAGGCCAGAGAAAGAGTTAAGACCTTAGCTATTAGGCCAGAGTAGGAGTCTAAGAACTTAACCAGTAGGCCAGAGTAAGAGTTAAGACCTTAGCTATTAGGCCAGAGTAAGAGTTAATCCCTTAACCAGTAGGCCAGAGTAATAGTTAAGACCTTAACCAGTAGGCCAGAGTAAGAGTCTAAG
Organism: Triturus cristatus; assembly: GCF_964204655.1. Taxonomy (NCBI): domain Eukaryota; kingdom Metazoa; phylum Chordata; class Amphibia; order Caudata; family Salamandridae; genus Triturus; species Triturus cristatus. The sequence goes on from NW_028188346.1 coordinate 283,077, forward strand.
ACCTTAGCAATTGGGCCAGAGTAAGAGTTAAGACCTTAACCAGTAGGCCAGAGCAAGAGTTAAGACCTTAACCTGTAGGCCATAGTACGAGTCTAAGACCTTAGCTATTAGGCCAGAGTAAGAGTTAAGACCTTAACCATTAGGCCAGAGTACGAGTTAAGACCTTAACCATTAGGCCAGAGTACGAGCATAAGACCTTAGCTATTAGACCAGAGTAAGAGTTAAGACCTTAACCAGGAGGTCAGAGTAAGAGTTAAGACCTTAGCTATTAGGCCAGAGTAAGAGTTAAGACCTTAACCAGTAGGCCAGAGTAAGAGTTAAGACCTTAGCTATTAGGCCAGAGTAAGAGTTAAGTCCTTAGCTATTAGGCCAGAGTAAGAGTTAAGACCTTAACCATTAGGCCAGAGTAAGAGTTAAGACCTTAACCAGTAGGCCAGAGTACAAGTCTAAGACCTTAGCTATTAGGCCAGAGTAAGAGTTAAGACCTTAGCTATTAGGCCAGAGTAAGAGTTAAGACCTTAACCAGTGGGCCAGAGTAAGAGTTAAGACCTAAACCAGTAGGCCAGAGTACGAGTCTAAGACCTTAGCTGTTAGGCCAGAGAAAGAGATAAGACCTAAACCATTAGGCCATTGTACGAGTCTAAGACCTTAGCTATTACTCCAGAGTAAGAGTTAAGACCTTAACCAGTAGGCCAGAGTACGAGTCTAAGACCTTAGCTATTAGTCCAGAGTAAGAGTTAAGACCTTAACCATTAGGCCAGAGTACGAGTCTAAGACCTTAGCTATTAGGCCAGAGTAGGAGTTAAGACCTTAGCTATTAGGCCAGAGTAAGAGTTAAGACCTTAGCTATTAGGCCAGAGCAAGAGTTAAGACCTTAACCTGTAGGCCATAGTACGAGTCTAAGACCTTAGCTATTAGGCCAGAGTAAGAGTTAAGACCTTAGCTATTAGGCCAGAGTAAGAGTTAAGACCTTAGCTATTAGGCCAGAGTACGAGTCTAAGACCTTAGCTATTAGGCCAGAGTAAGAGTTAAGACCTTAACCAGTAGGCCAGAGTAAGAGTTAAGACCTTAGCTATAATGCCAGAGTAAGAGTTAAGACCTTAGCTATTAGGCCAGAGTAAGAGTTAAGACCTTAGCTATTAGGCCAGAGTAAGAGTTAAGACCTTAGCTATTAGGCCAGAGTAAGAGTTAAGACCTTAAGCAGTAGGCCAGAGTAAGAGTTAAGACCTTAACCAGTAGGCCAGAGTAAGAGTTAAGACCTTAACCAGTAGGCCAGAGTACGTGTCTAAGACCTTAGCTATTAGGCCAGAGTAAGAGTTAAGACCTTAGCTATTAGGCCAGAGCAAGAGTTAAGACCTTAACCATTAGGCCAGAGTACAAGTCTAAGACCTTAGCTATTAGGCCAGAGTAAGAGTTAAGACCTTAACCAGTAGGCCAGAGTACAAGTCTAAGACCTTAGCTATTAGGCCAGAGTAAGAGTTAAGACCTTAACCAGTAGGCCAGAGTAAGAGTTAAGACCTTAACCATTAGGCCAGAGTACGAGTCTAAGACCTTAACCATTAGGCCAGAGTATGAGTCTAAGACCTTAACCATTAGGCCAGAGTACGAGTTAAGACCTTAGCTATTAGGCCAGAGTAAGAGTTAAGACCTTAACCTGTAGGCCATGGTACGAGTCTAAGACCTTAGCTATTAGGCCAGAGTAAGTGTTAAGACCTTAACCAGTAGGCCAGAGTAAGAGTTAAGACCTTAACCAGTAGGCCAGAGTGAGAGTTAAGACCTTAACCAGTAGGCCAGAGTACGAGTCTAAGACCTTTTCTATTAGGCCAGAGTAAGAGTTAAGACCTTAGCTATTAGGCCAGAGTAAGAGTTAAGACCTTAACCAGTAGGCCAGAGTAAGAGTTAAGACCTTAACCAGTAGGCCATAGTACGAGTCTAAGACCTTAGCTATTAGGCCAGAGTTAGAGTTAAGACCTTAACCAGTAGGCCAGAGTTCGAGTCTAAGACCTTAGCTATTAGGCCAGAGTAAGAGTTAAGACCTTAACCTGTAGGCCATAGTACGAGTCTAAGACCTTAGCTATTAGGCCAGAGTAAGTGTTAAGACCTTAACCAGTAGGCCAGAGTAAG